>NC_059349.1:46514243-46814243 GCF_019703515.2 Myxocyprinus asiaticus | reverse complement strand
GGCAAACTCTGAGCAATAACATTTTTTATCTAGGAAGTTTACATGCTTTATAAATCTAATAGATCCCCCTTTTTTAAGGTTGAACAAGTCAACCTGTTTTCTCCTCTGGGCTTTCCTTAATTTATTCATATTCAGTTATCAGTAGCACAGCACATGTTCTTATGGGTTCATCTGCTTCAGCGGCTCATCAGGTCAGCAGTAAGTGTGGGTCAGTCATTGATTGGGTCTGGGTAATGGTTTGGAAAGCCTACACCAGCACCAGTGCCACTGTACGGGGCCCAGAGCCAGAAACATGCAGGGAAAAATCTGTTTCCTAATCAATCAAGCTGCTCAACACACAGGCCAGTGATTGATCGGCTGCTACTTCACTGTTGCATGCTTTGGTTCTGACCCAGATACAGGGTTGGGAGGGTTACTTTTGAAATGTATTCCACTACATATTACAGAATACATGCTGTAAAATGTAATTTGTAACATATTTCGTTAGATTACTCAAGGTCAGTAATGTATTCTAAATACTTTGGATTACTTCTTCAGCACTGGTAGATTTTTTCACTTGTTTTGACTATAAAAACCTCTGCCAGTACAGTAAGACAAAATACACATGTTAAAAATACATTCTCTGAAAAACCTAAATATCTTATGCAGTGTTGTTTCTAAAACAAGATAAATCTAACTGATCTTGTTTTAAGGATTTTTAGATATTTTTACAGGAAAACAATACAATAATAATTTTGCCCTAATATCAAAGGTCTTACTAGAAAAAAAAGAAATTATGATCCAATGTGAATTTTCTTCATAAAAAAAATACTATCGTGCCTGGTAACGTGCAAGAAAAATGGCTAGAAATAGTATTTTAGCTTAGCGTTTATACAAGGTTTATTTATTTCTTCTGCTCCAAACTTACTTCAAACGTACTTCTCTGTCTGCTCGTATGAATGTACCACATCATAAGAAAGTATTTCGCCGCTGTTTAAATGCACTTTGGATCACATCATTTATATGTATAAATGTTTTCCATCAGAAAGGACTAAATACTTTTTGAATGTATCTGTATTCTAATTACCAATTATTTAAATTGTAACTGTAGTGGAATACAGTTACTAATATTTTGTATTTTAAATACGTAATCCCATTACATGTATTCCGTTGCTCCCCAACCCTGGCCAGATTTGGTGTTTATTTCTGATTTTGACATTTTGCTTCATCACAGATAATCATTCATGATGTTAATGAATGAGCTGCAGTTGTCAGGTGTTTTTATGAATGACTGCAAGACTGCAAGTTGGCAATTACTATCTTTATGTGATTTTCACTGACTGAATCAAGAAGTAATTGTTTCACATTTTTCACATTTACATCCTTGAATTTCTTTGGAATCAGAAACTTTTGTAAAATATGTGTAATGGAGCTTTTTATTCAAGAAAAAGCAATAGTTTTTAGTTTCATGGAATTGTAGTTCATTACCTCATTAAAGACATTAAGTATACTGTCTTGAGGGGCCTGGGTAGCTCAGCGAGTATTGACGCTGACTACCACCCCGGGAGTCACGAGTTCGAATCCAGGTTGTGCTGAGTGACTCCAGCCAGGTCTCCTAAGCAACCAAATTGGCCCGGTTGCTAGGGAGGGTAGAGTCACATGGGGTAACCTCCTCGTGGTCACGATTAGTGGTTCTCGCTCTCAATGTGACGCATGGTAAGTTGTGCATAGATTGCTGAGAGTAGCATGAGCCACCGCATGTGGACTGCAGTGTCATGCACGACAAGCCACGTGATAAGATACGTGGATTGACGGTCTTAGAAGCAGAGGCAACTGAGACTTGTCCTCCACCACCTGGATTGATGTGAGTAACCGTGCTACCACAAGGACCTATTAAGTAGTAGGAATTGGGCATTCCAAACTGGGATATATATATATTATTATTTATTTATTTATTTATTTATTTTTTTAAATACAGTCTTGCACATTTGTATCTTTTTGTCTGATTTTTAAATACTTTTTTGCTTCAAATTAATGTTTGTATTTTATGATTCACATTGAAACTCGCTGCTTAGAAATCTTTCATGAAGTATTTTATGAAATCCCAAAGGAACAAAATGGGTTAAAAAAAATTTCCCAAACCAAGACGCTGAAAAAGGAGGCAGCACTGTTGCAATCTTTTGGCATCAACTGTGAGTGTTAGTAGAGTCTCTTAAGTGCTTCATCGGTCACTTGTGACAGTTAGTGGAGTTGTCGTCTATGGAGAGCGTTTCAAATCAGTCTCTTTGGAGGTTCTATCTGCCTTAGAAGTTACAGTAGCTGCCTATATAGACTGACAGCAAGGCAGGACATTAGGGGTTGCACAATATTGTGGTGTGGAACTAGCAAAGAAACCATCTGCGGTCTGGTCTACATCAGTGTCAAGGTGATATACAGAGCTGTTTCAGTGTGGAGTGTGTCTTTGTGTGTGTAAAACAAAGAGGAGAGGACAGTTGGGACCGATACATACACATGCCTGCGGTGCATGTGTATATTATTATCTGCACTCTCTCTCTCTCTGACAGCGCTGATTTGTAGATTGGCTGATAGTTTGTTGTTTGTTTGGTTATTTATTCAGTAGTGCTGTCCATTCTGTAAGCCGTCTAGTGCATATTTAATGCTCTGGTTTGAAGCACAAATTACCAAGTGCTCTGTCTTTTAGATCCAGATATGAGTGTATGTATTAGCCTGTGTCCTGAGGATTGTGTTCCTGAAGTATGTGTACACAGCATTGAAAACGTCATGGTTACGTGTAACCTCCGTTCCCTGATGGAGGGAACGAGACATTGTGTCGATGTAGTGACACTAGGGGTCACTCTTGGGAGCCCGAGACACCTCAGGTCTTTGATAAAAGGCCAATGAAAATTGGCGAGTGGTATTTGCATGCCACTCCCCCGGACATACGGGTATAAAAGGAGCTGGTATGCAACCACTCATTCAGGTTTTATGCTGAGGAGCCGATATAAGGTCCGGCCATTTCAGCGGGTAGTTCAGCGTTGTGGCAGGAGGGACACAACGTCTCATTCCTTCCATCAGGGAACGGAGGCTACACAAGTAACCATGACGTTCCCTATTTGTCACTCACTCGACATTGTGTCGATGTAGTGACACTAGGGGTCCCTATACGAAATGCCAAAATTGGCTAAACTGTGTTACGTGAACTGGTGGTGTGTGGTGGTAACCTCCTCCAACATAGTTATGAGTGTCAAACGGCCCTTTGGGACAAGTCGACTACTCAAAAGATAGAGACAGGCTAACCAGTTGTGGCCTCTTTTCCCCTTCTTGTTTTCCACTCCCTAAAAAAGGGGGATTATCCAACTGGGCCACCAGGTCTAGTCGGGGGGTGTCCCTCCCAAGGGGAAGACACCACGGAGACCAAACCTCGCCCAAAGAGAGGGGGGATAATTAAGTGGAATGATACGTCACATGGTCTTTCCAACCATGTGGAGGGTTTTCAAGGTAGATCCTACGCAATGGGGGACGAGTTACTACAAACATGGAGACTGGGGCAGAGGGGCTCTACCCAAGGAAGATGCAGTTTGCCAACAGGGAAACAAACTAGCAGAAGATATATCGCATGGGGTTAGCCTTACAGGGAACCGCCACATGCGGAGCACCTACCCCAGAACAGGACTCTTAGTTAGCACGTGTACTGGGCCGGCAGCGAGTCTCTCCGAAAACTCGACTGCCACAGGGCTCGGAGGAAGTCAACGAGGGAACAAACTCGAAAACTACTGGGAATTAATGGCGCACGTTTTTAGCTCAAAAGGAGGTGGAAGGCACTGTGCAAGCGATACACCCGGCCGGCTATCCCGGGCTTATCTGCTTGTGTTGCGTCCCACTACCTGGGACGAAACCGGCTCCACCTGGAGGTTGTAGAACCTTGCAAAGGTGTTGGGTGTTGCCCAGCCCACTGCTCTGCAAATGTCTGTTAGAGAGGCACCCCTGGCCAGGGCCCAGGAAGCCGTTACACCACTGGTAGAGTGGGCTCGTAGCCCTACTGGGGGCGGCATGTCCTGGGTGTGATATGCCATAGTTATGGTGTCAATGAGCCAGTGGGTGATCCTCTGCTTGGAGACAGCGCTTCCTTTCCACTGTGCACCAAAGCAGACAAAGAGCTGCTCAGAGATTATAAAGCTCTGCGTGCGATCCAAATAGATGCGTAAAGCGTGCACCGGACACAGCAACGACAGGGCTGGGTCTGCCTCCTCCTGGGGCAGCACTTGCAGGTTCACCACCTGGTCCCTAAAAGGGGTGGTGGGAACCTTGGGCACATAGCCCGGTCGGGGTCTCAGGATCACGTGAGAGTAGCCTGTACCAAACTCCAGGCACGTTTCGCTGACAGAGAACGCTTGCAGGTCTCCTACTCTCTTGATGGAAGTGAGTGCAGTCAGGAGGGCAGTCTTCAAGGAGAGTGCCTTAAGTTTGGCTGACTGCAAAGGCTCAAAGGGGGCTCTCTGTAGACCCTGAAGTAATACAGAGAGGTCCGATGAGGGAACAAGGCGCAGTATGGGGGGATTCAGCCTCCTGGTGCCTCTTAGAAACCTGATGATCAGGTCGTGCTTCCCTAAGGACTTACCGTCGACTGCGTCATGGTGTGCTGCTATGGCGGCAACGCACACCTTCAAGGTGGAAGGGGACAGTCTTCCTTCCAACCTCTCCTGCAGGAAGGAAAGCACTGATCCGACTGCGCCTCTCTGGGGGTCTTCCCATCAGGAAGAACACCACTTAGCGAACAGACGCCACTTAAAAGGCATACAGGCGCCTTGTAGAGGGGGCCCTAGCCTGAGTGATCGTGTCTACCACCACAGGTGCCAGATGGTGCCCCGTCCCTGAGAAAGAAGGTCCTTCCTCAGGGGAATTCGCCAGGGGGGGGGCTGTCTCGAGGAGCATGAGGTCCGAGAACCACACCTGTGTGGGCCAGTAGGGTGCTACCAGGACGACCTGCTCCTCATCCTCCCTGACCTTGCACAGGGTCTGTGCAAGTAGGCTCACTGGGGGAAACACATATTTGTGCATGCCAGGGGTCCAGCTGTGTGCCAGTGTGTTTATGCCGAGGGGGGCCTCGGTCAGGGCGTACCAGAGCGGGAAGTGGGGAGGATTCTTGGGGGGCGAACAGGTGCACCTGTGCCTGTCAAATCGACTCCAAATCAACTGGACCACCTGAGGGTGGAGTCTTCACTCTCCCCTGAGGGTAACCTGTCGTGACAGCACGTCCGCTGAAGTGTTGGGGTTGCCCGGGATGTGAGTGGCTTGCAGCGACTTGAAGTGCTGCTGTCTCCAGAGGAGGGATGCTGGGCGAGTTGTGACATACAATGAGAGCACAGATCGCCTTGGCAGTTGACATATGCTACTGTTGCCGTGTTGTCTGTCTGAACTAACACATGTTTCTAGGGGAGTTCTAGGGGAACACCTGCCCATAGAAACGAGAGGTCGGTCCAAGGGCTGAAAAGACGGTGACAGACCGGCGTGATGACCACACGATGTGTCCCGCGGCACCATGCCCATCTCGGGACTCGAGTCTGAAGCCAGTGCTGAAGCGGTCTCATATGCATCAACCCGAGCAGGGTGGCCACCGCTGAGGATGCCATATGCCCCAGGAGCCTCTGAAAAATTTTCAGTGGATCCGCTGTTTTCTGTTTGAACACCTTCAAACAGACCAACACCGACTGGGCATGCTCGTTCATGAGGCGCGCTGTCAAAGAGACTGAGTCCAACTCCAAACCGAGAAAAGAGATGCTCTGAACCTGGAGGAGCTTGCTCTTTCCCGGTTGACCCGAAGCCCTAGTCGGCTGAGGTGTGAGAGCACCAAGTCCCTGTGTGTGCACAACATGTCCTGAGAGTGAGCTAAGATTAGCCAGTCATTGAGATAGTTGAGAATGTGAATGCCCACCTCCCTTAGCGGGGCAACGGCTGCCTCTGCAACCTTCGTGAAGATGCGAGGAGACAGGGACAGGCCGAAAGGGAGGACCTTGTACTGATATGCCTGACCCTCGAATGCAAACCGCAGGAAGGGTCTGTGCCGAGGAAGGATCGAGACATGGCTGTATGTGTCCTTCAGGTCTACTGCCGCGAACCAATCTTGATGCCGGACGCTCGCCAGAATGTGTTTTTGCGTCCGCATCTTGAATGGGAGTCCGTGTAAAGCCCAGTTCAGTACTCACAGGTCCAAGATTGGCCGCAACCCACCACCTTTTTTCAGTACGGGGCTGTAAAGCCCCTTCTTCATCTCGGCTGGAGGGACAGGTTCTATCGTGCCCTTCCGTAGGAGGGTAGCGATCTCCGCGCAAGGTAGCAGCATTTTCGTCTTTCACCAAGGTGAGGTGGACACCGCTGAACCTGGGCGGATGCCCGGTGAACTGAATCTTGAAGGCGAGTCGGACAGTCCGGACCAGACATTGCGACGGCTTGGAAAGCGCAAGCCATGCGTCCAAGTTTCGCGCAAGGGGGACCAAAGGGACAATGTCGTCAGATGTACAGGCAGGTGGGGCCTCGCGGCGGGGCGGAGCTCGAGGTGCCACACCATGTCGTGGCGTGCTGAGTCTAGGGATATCGAAGCACTTACCTGGCTCCTTGTGACCACCCCCGGAACAGCCTGGGATGGAGGAGGAAGAGGCCTGTCCTTGTGACCCGTGGAGACTGTCAAATCGGGGGTGGATTTGTGTCACAGCTGGGCACTCAGGGGCGGGAGACCGCCGCTAGAGCGCCAAACCTGCCAAATAGAGTGGTGGATGGTGGTCGTGATGATGGCCGTGCACACCGGATATGTGACCCAGGGTACAAGGAAACCGCTTTTGCTGAACTCTTGAGTACTGCAGCCACTGGGGCATGCAGCGCAATTAAATGCAAAGGTAACAAAAAGATGGAAAAGTCTGCTTACCAGCTCCAGAGAAGCGGTTTTCGTCGTCCCTGGGTCGCCCGTCTCAAGGGCGCTTTGAAGCCATTCACGGGTTCTGGGTGGCCGCAAGACGGGTGGCGTCTACTTCCTGCGGTGCACTCCATGTCGGGGGCAGGCCGGAGGGGCGGGCTGCGGTGGAGCCAGTGCAGTCACCGCAGGGGGACGCCCTTGGCGACGAGTAGACGGGGTGCGGGATCTTGAGCCAGCCTGGGAGATGGGGACAGCAAGGAATCGTGTACTCGACCAGGTTGAGCCCAAGGTGGCGCTCCTGGACCGCTGAAATGCGCCGTCAGATCCAGCAGAGGCGAATGAACAGTCATGGGAATTCAGCTCAGTGAGCATGACCGTTCGGCTCCAAAGAGAAAATCTGAATGAGTGGTTGCATACCAGCTCCTTTTATACCCGTATGTCCGGGGAAGTGGCATGCAAATACCACTCGCCAATTTTCATTGGCCTTTTATCAAAGACCAGAGTTGTCTCGGGCTCCCAAGATTGACCCCTAGCCATGAGGGACAATGCATTACGGTGGTTTTACCACGGTTAAGGGGTGTTCTTAGGTTCAACGCTAAGTTGAGAATGATAAAAGACACCAGTGTTCAATCAATTAATAACATTTATCAATAATAATCACAAAAAACAATTATTACCCCAAGTAATGTTGTTCATTTGGTCTAACATTAGGCCTTTTACGATGGCAAAGTGCATTAATATAATTCCACTGATATGCGGTCACAAGCTTGTGTATATCGCAGCTCATCCAATCAGATTTTAGAGCTGCAACTATCCATTATATAAGCAGATTTCATAAGCAGTGTCTTCAAGAGAAGTTTTGTTCCACTTCTTCGACGTAATGTGGAAACACTGTCTAAATAGGCAAAAAAAAAAAAAAAAAACACTATAAAAATACCAATGACAAACCTGATGTCTTTTATAAACAACAACAGTACTGCTTTTAATAACTTACTTCAGGACATAAATTTGAAATAATAAAGCAGCAAGCCACGAAAGGTTGTGTTGCAGTGAATTTACCATGGTTAAGTGGTATTGATTGGCTCTACATGAAGTGGAGATTCCAATATTCAATCTGTAATTACATTTATTATGAATAATAATCACAATTAACAAGTCTCCCTCCATGTAATTCGGTTCATTAGCCTAACTGTACACTGGAAAAAAAAAAAAAAAAAAAGAAAAAAAAAACAACTCTTTATAATTTAAAACTAGAAGTAAAAAACTGTTAGCTGTGGTTGCCAGAAGTTCACCGTAAAAAAATACAGTGACCATGTCACCATATTCCTTTTTACTATAATTTAAACAATAGTTTAAAGTAAAAGTACCTGTATTGTCTTGTTAAACATAATATACATTTTCACAGTTAACAAGAAGATAAATCAAATCAAGTCATTTTTATTTGTATAGCGCTTTTCACAACACACATCGTTTCAAAGCAGCTTTACAGAAAATCATGCATTAAAAGAAAATGAAACCGTAATATCTATTAAGTCTTAGAGTCGTCATTGTGTAGTCTGATTAATTATGATTGTAAATTGTGTATAAAAATAAATAATTAAATAATTAAATAATCATTGTATTTAGAAGCCTAAGGCGACTGTGGGAAGGAAAACAAAACTCCATAAGATGTTGGTTAATGGAAAAAAAAAAAACCTTGGGAGAAACCAGGCTCACTGTGGGGGCCAGTTCCCCTCTGGCTAAACAGCATGAATATAATGCCAATATCAGTTATTTATGTGCAGAGCAAGTCATGGTTTAAAATTAGTAAACTAAATAAGTGTTAAGGGCCATTGACTTTTTATCATATATTTTACTTCTAAAAAACTTTTATTAAAACTTTTTACTATAAAATTGCATGCATTGTCTTGTTAAATAACATACAGTGCATCCGGATAGTATTCACAGCGCTTCACTTTTTCCACATTTTGTTATGTTACAGCCTTATTCCAAAATGGATTAAATTCATTATTTTCCTCAAAATTCTACAAATAATACCCCATAATGACAACGTGAAAGAAGTTTGTTTGAAATCTTTGCAAATTTATTAAAAATAAAAAACGAAAAAAATCACATGTACATAAGTATTCACAGCCTTTGCCATGACACTCAAAATTGAGCTCAGGTGTATCCTGTTTCCACTGATCATCCTTGAGATGTTTCTGCAACTTGATTGGAGTCCACCTGTGGTAAATTCAGTTGATTGGACATGATTTGGAAAGGCACACACCTGTCTATATAAAGTCCCACAGTTAACAGTGCATGTCAGAGCACAAAGCAAGCCATGAAGTCCAAGGAATTGTCTGTAGACCTCCGAGACAGGATTGTATAGAGGCACAGATCTGGGGAAGGGTACAGAAAAATTTCTGCAGCATTGAAGGTCCCAATGAGCACAGTGGCCTCCATCATCCATAAATGTGAGAAGTTTGGAACCACCAGGACTCTTCCTAGAGCTGGCCGCCCGGCCAAACTGAGCGATCGGGGGAGAAGGGCCTTAGTCAGGGAGGTGACCAAGAACCCGATGGTCACTCTGACAGAGCTCCAGCATTTCTCTGTGGAGAGAGAACCTTCCAGAAGAACAACCATCTCTGCAGCACTCCACCAATCAGGCCTGTATGGTATTGTGGCCAGACGGAAGCCACTCCTCAGTAAAAGGCACATGACAGCCTGCCTGGAGTTTGCCAAAAGGCACTTGAAGGACTCTCAGACCATGAGAAACAAAGATTGAACTCTTTGGCCTGAATGGCAAGCGTCATGTCTGGAGGAAACCAGGCACCACTCATCACCTGGCCAATACCATCCCTACAGTGAAGCATGGTGGTGGCAGCATCATGCTGTGGGGATGTTTTTCAGCGGCAGGAACTGGGAGACTAGTCAGGATCGAGGGAAAGATGAATGCAGCAATGTCCAGAGACATCCTTGAGGAAAACCTGCTCCAGAGCGCTCTGGACCTCAGACTGGGGCGAAGGTTCATCTTCCAACAGGACAATGACCCTAAGCACACAGCCAAGATAACAAAGGAGTGGCTCCGGGACAACTCTGTGAATGTCCTTGAGTGGCCCAGCCAGAGCCCAGACTTGAACCCGATTGAACATCTCTGGAGAGATCTGAAAATGGCTGTGCACCGACATCCAACCTGATGGAGCTTGAAAGGTCCTTGAGAGGTGTGCCAAGCTTGTAGCATCATACTCCAAAAGACTTGAGGCTGTAATTGGTGCCAAAGGTGCTTCAACAAAGTATTGAGCAAAGGCTGTGAATACTTATGTACATGTATATACATGCATGTACATATTATGTACATACATTTGCAAAGATTTCAAACAAACTACTTTCACGTTGTCATTATGGGGTATTGTCTGTAGAATTTTGAGGAAAATAATGAATTTAATCCATTTTGGAATAAGGCTGTAACATAACAAAATGTGGAAAAAGTGAAGCACTGTGAATACTTTCCGGATGCACTGTATAATTTTTACTATACATGGTAAATTAACGAACTATGAATTAACAAATTTGTTTTGTTTTTTTCTTCACATTTTTATCATTTAAAATTATGATTTTTTTATTTATTTTTATTACATTTTACAGTGTAGGATGTTTACATAGTAAAATATAGAATTAATTTGATATGTGGAAACTGCTATTTTACAACAACTTCAAATGTGGCTTATCCAGATAGAACTTAAAGACAGTGTCATGAATATGTATTAGAGCACAAGTTCTAGGCCACATATTTTTCACTTTGAGAATCATTTTGTCTGTATTCTTGAAGGCAACTATGCACATTCCTTTGCTGTAGAGGCTGCATTTGTGTGTCTGAGTGTGTGATTTATTTTGTATTGCTCTTCCAGGACTGAACGGCCCAGTATGGTTTTATTCTTTTGTAATTGGTTAACCATGTTAAAAACACATTGCCATGCTTGAAGCCTTTGTGCGATGGCCCATTTCTATGCAAAACCACATGCCTCCACAAAACACACACACACATACACACACACGCATGCAATATGGCCGGATGGTCCCATTCATAGTGTATTGTGTGCGGAGAGCAATTCGGTAGGTCTTGACCCTTTATCTGTCTGTGGCATTGAATGGGACGGAGGGGGCAAGTCTCTCTTTCTCTCCGCTTCATCAATCACACCATCCCTCTATTAATGGAGGATGTGAACTGCTGGATACCCTCTCGTTCAGCATCGCTGAGCTCATGACTCAAAGGCATTGATATTACACATATTCAAATAACATTATTTAACATTCAGTGGGAGTAGTGACAAGGCCTTTGTGTGTGTGTGTGTGTGTGTGTGTGTGTGTTTGATGGTAAAGAAGCTCACTGGCTGCTCACTGAGCATTCAGAGAGAACAGTGGAGAGATACTGAAATAGACAGGTGTATATATCTAAAAGGATATTAAGGTAGCTTTAATACTTCTGGAGTTATTGATACTCCAATAAAATACATTTTATTTATTTATTTTTTTTCAATTGTTGGACTCACACCATTGGCATATAATGCAACAAGAAGAGCTGAAGTCAACTGATTTTAGTAATTGACCTTTAGTAATAGACCTGCAGCATCCATCTCTGTGTAAAAATAAAATAGCAATGCTGCCACCTTACTAAGGTTGTATTTTTGACCTGTAGTTGTACTCCAAAATCATATTGACATATTGACACCCCCCTCAAAATAATGGATTACTGAGTAAATATTGATTCACATCATTTAATATTTTGGCTTTCATTGTCATTTATGTTTTTCTTTCTTCAGAAAAAGTATATATATATATATACTTTTTCTGAAGAAAGAAAAACATAAATGACAATGAAAGCCAAAATATTAAATGATGTGATATAATTACAGGTGCATCTCAATAAATTAGAATGTCGTGGAAAAGTTCATTTATTTCAGTAATTCAACTCAAATTGTGAAACTCGTGTATTAAATAAATTCAATGCACACAGACTGAAGTAGTTTAAGTCTTTGGTTCTTTTAATTGTGATGATTTTGGCTTACATTTAACAAAAACCCACCAATTCACTATCTCAAAAAATTAGAATATTTTGACATGCCAATCAGCTAATCAACTCAAAACACCTGCAAAGGTTTCCTGAGCCTTCAAAATGGTCTCTCAGTTTGGTTCACTAGGCTACACAATCATGGGGAAGACTGCTGATCTGACAGTTGTCCAGAGAACAATCATTGACACCCTTCACAAGGAGGGTAAGCCACAAACATTCATTGCCAAAGAAGCTGGCTGTTCACAGAGTGCTGTATCCAAGCATGTTAACAGAAAGTTGAGTGGAAGGAAAAAGTGTGGAAGAAAAAGATGCACAACCAACCGAGAGAACCACAGCCTTATGATTGTCAAGCAAAATCGATTCAAGAATTTGGGTAAACTTCACAAGGAATGGACTGAGGCTGGGGTCAAGGCATCAAGAGCCACCACACACAGACATGTCAAGGAATTTGGCTACAGTTGTCGTATTCCTCTTGTTAAGCCACTCCTGAACCACAGACAACGTCAAAGGCGTCTTACCTGGGCTAAGGAGAAGAAGAACTGGACTGTTGCCCAGTGTTCCAAAGTCCTCTTTTCAGATGAGAGCAGGTTTTGTATTTCTTTTGGAAACCAAGGTCCTAGAGTCTGGAGGAAGGGTGGAGAAGCTCATAGCCCAAGTTGCTTGAAGTCCAGTGTTAAGTTTCCACAGTCTGTGATGATTTGGGGTGCAATGTCATCTGCTGGTGTTGGTCCATTGTGTTTTTTGAAAACCAAAGTCACTGCACCCGTTTACCAATAAATTTTGGAGCACTTCATGCTTCCTTCTGCTGACCAGCTTTTTAAAGATGCTGATTTCATTTTCCAGCAGGATTTGGCACCTGCCCACAGTGCCAAAAGCACCAAAAGTTGGTTAAATGACCATGGTGTTGGTGTGCTTGACTGGCCAGCAAACTCACCAGACCTGAACCCCATAGAGAATCTATGGGGTATTGTCAAGAGGAAAATGAGAAACAAGAGACCAAAAAATGCAGATGAGCTGAAGGCCACTGTCAAAGAAACCTGGGCTTCCATACCACCTCAGCAGTGCCACAAACTGATCACCTCCATGCCACGCCGAATTGAGGCAGTAATTAAAGCAAAAGGAGCCCCTACCAAGTATTGAGTACATATACAGTAAATGAACATACTTTCCAGAAGGCCAACAATTCACTAAAAATGTTTTTTTTTATTGGTCTTATGATGTATTCTAATTTTTTGAGATAGTGAATTGGTGGGTTTTTGTTAAATGTGAGCCAAAATCGTCACAATTAAAAGAACCAAAGACTTAAACTACTTCAGTCTGTGTGCATTGAATTTATTTAATACACGAGTTTCACAATTTGAGTTGAATTACTGAAATAAATGAACTTTTCCACGACATTCTAATTTATTGAGATGCACCTGTATATATATATATATATATATATATATATATATATATATATATATATATATATATAATTATAATAAAAAAAATGTTACAAAAAAAAATCAGGAGGGAAAGTTTCTGAAATCTGGTTGATTTGCATTGGAATAACCCAGATAGAACAAATGATAGATAGAACACACGATAGACAGACGGACAGACAGACAGATAGTTAGATAGATAACTTTTTAACTTTTAATTTGACATGGAGGAAAAGAAAAGGAACAAAAACTTTAGTAGACAAGAGGTTCTTGTTGAGGAAAATAACTGTAAGGAAAATGCTCTCCTTGGAAAGCTTGATAATTATATCACGTCGGAAAGTAAGACACGGGTAAATGGGAAAGGGTGGTGGAGGCTGTCTCTGCTGTGCCCAACTCTGATAGGGATGTGGATGGGGGGTGAAAAAGAAAGTCTCATCTTTCTAATGTTATAATTATTTTGTTTCCATTAATTCTAAAGATCGCAGAGAGAGAGCGCTATGTGCAGTGCATCTGTTTGAATTTGCATAATTGGTCACCACAATAAGAAGCTTCAAAACAACTTTTTTTTAATTTTTTTTTTTTTTTGGTAATAACATTTACATGGTTTGAAAGCTGAAAAAAAAAAAAAAAAAAAAATATATATATATATATATATATATATATATATATATATATATATATATATATATATATTTTTTTTTTTTTTTTTTCAGCTTTCAAACCATGTAAATATATATATATATATATATATATATATATATATATATATATATATATATATATAATTAAAGCTGCAAGCGGGCCCTCGCACCCTGGTGTACGTTGGGTCTGCTGTGCCAACTCTGGTGACCATGATTTTTATGGCATATATTTGTTCATAACTCAACATTTAAAACACTTGCACCTAATCGGTGATTTCTCAATGTATTACTGAAGCTAGAGAAAATAAATGACATCAAATGAAATATCAATCATTTTATTACTATACATCAAAACATGTCACTTCCGGTTGCCAGTAGGTGGTGCTATGACTATAACTTAATATTGGCATGTAGGTGTATTCAGGCCGGGACTGTTATCAAACATTTGAAGTTTGGGGCAGATTGGACATTGTATGTTTGAGTTACAACAACTTCCTGTTTCATGGGGAAACATCAAACTTTGTCAGCTTCGCAATTTAGCATCGCCAAGGCAGTTAGATTAGACTGACCGAATGTGATGTTGATCTGATTTAATTTCTAGGAGGAGTTTGTTAAAGTACGAGGCCTGGAAATGGCAAAAACTGAGCAAAACTTGAAGAGAAAAATCACAATGGCTGACTTCCTGTTGGGTTTAGGATGTGGTTCTAAGAGACTTTTTTGTACGTGTTGACATGTTACATATGCCTACTGATTTTCTTACATGTAGCTGAAACGTGAAGTAAGGGCTGCTTTGTTAAAATTTTGTAGGTGGCGCCATCGAGCCATTTTGCCACAGTTAATTCTAAAACCAGTATCGGATGTACATTTTCCCCACTTTTGAGATGTGTGCAAAGTTTCATGAGTTTTCGAGCATGTTTAGGCCTAAAAAATGTGATTCGTTTCATATCGAAATTTGTCAGGCCGCCACGGACACACCCTTCAACAAAAACTCAATAGCTTCGCAATTTAACATTGCCAAGGCCTTTAGATTAAGACTGACTAAATATAATGTTGATCTGATTAAATCTCTGGAAGGAGTTTGTTAAAGTACAAGACCTGGAATTGGCTGTTTCCGGTAGGTGGCGCTATGACTATAACGGAATATTGGCATGTAGATGTATTTAGGCCAGGACTATTATCAAACGTGAAGTTTGGGGCAGATTGGACATTGTATGTATGAGTTACAACAACTTTCTGTTTCATGGCGAAACATTGAACTTTGTTAGACTGTCACAGCCATGCCATGCAGTGTATTTAGCATCGCCAAGGCCTTTAGATTAGAATAACCAAATATGAAATAGATCTGATGAAATCTCTAGGAAGAGTTCATTAAAGTACGAGGCCTGGAAATTGCAAAAACTGAGCAAAAATTGAAGAGAAAAATCAAAATGGCTGACTTCCTGTTGAGTTTAGGGCATGGGTCCAAGAGAATCTTGTTATTATATGTTACACATGTGTACCGATTTTCGTATGTGTAGGTGAAACGTAGCGTAAAGCGCACATCGTTGAAAGTTTGTAGGTGGCGCTATCGAGCCATTTTGCCACATCTAATTCTGAAACCCATTTCAGATGTACATTTTCACTGTGTTTAGGCCCTCAAAAATGTGATTCATTTCAGAAAACAAAAAACAAAACAAACAAATATAGCTGCAAGCAGCGATGATGGGCCCAAACACTAAGGCGCCATCACCACCTGGTGGCTCTAGGAAAACAAAGCATGGTGGTCGGATGCATTTGAGAGGGTAAATATAAGAGGACTGTTTCAAAGTCACACAAAGTGTCACACTTCCTGTTGTCAGTTGGTGGTGCTATGGCCGTGACCCATAATAGCCATATTAATGTGATCAGCCCCCATTACCAAACATACAGCTGAATTTTCATCAAAATCATCCAATTCTTACACAAGATATAAGGAAATTCCTGTTTCACATTTTTGCCCTTAATTTATTGCATCATCATGGCAAAACTGTTTGATATATCAAAACTCCGTTCGCAATTTAGCATCTTCAATTTCTTGGCATAATATTGCCTAAATTTGGTGACAGTCACATGATTTCCCTAGGAGGAGTATTCAAAAGTTCAGGGCCTGCAATTTTCAAAAAATTTACATTCAATCTAAAATGGCCGACTTTCTGTTGGGCGGAGCTAATGACAGTAATTTTGAAAGTTGTCCGGCTTGATGAGAACAATATATGTAGCAAGTTTGGTGATCGTAGAAGAAACTGACCCACACAACTTTTGTCAAAAGTTGGTGCTACAGAACTCCCCAGCCACTCCCATGTGTTAACTTTTTCCCAGGCTTAATGGCTGACAACTCTGATGTGTGCGCAAAATATCATGAAAATTCAAGCATGCGAAGTTCCTCAAAAACATGTGAATATACATAAAAAGGAATAATGACATTTAAAACGTTGCCATGGCAACACTATTTAAGATATCAAGAATCCCTTCAGAATTTTAAATCTGCACTGTCTTGACGTTATTGTACATTTTTTTGAAGCAATTCAGGTTAACATAATATGGATATTTCAAAATCTGTTACAAGTGACACACTTCCTTCCGCCAGTTGGTGGCGCTACGGCCGTGACCCACAGTAGCCACATCAATGTGATTAGCCTGCAAGGACAAACAATTGGCTCAATTTTTATGTAAAATCACGCCATGCATGCAGAATATATGAGACATTTCCTTATTCCATTTTTCTGACATTATTTTATTGCTTCGCCATGGCAACACCGTTCGATATATCAAAAATCTCTTCGCAATTTAGCATCTTCAATGTCTTGGCATGATGTCGCCCACATTTGGTACCTGTAACATGAAATTCCTGGGAGGAGTATATAAAAATTCCTTAACATGCATTTTTCAAACAATCCAAAATGGCCAACTTCCTTTTGGGCAGAGCTTATGACTGTCAGCGTGAAAGTTGTCCGGCTTGATGAGATCTATATGTGTACAAACTTTGGTGACTGTAGCTCAAAAGGGATGTGCTACATAGCCCCCTGAACATGCCCATGTTCGCAGAGCCCCTCCCGCAACCCCCCCCCACCTGTAACTCTGTTACGCCCTAATGGCCAGCGACTCTGATGTGTGTGCAAACTTTCAAGAGTTTTCACGCATTTTATGTACCGCAAAAGTACTGAAAACCTTGAAAAGAATAATAATAATAATAATAATAATAATAATAATAATAATAATAATCCTTAGAAGAACAATAGGGCCTCCACACTTTCAGTGCGTGGGCCCTAATAATCCTTAGAAGAACAATAGGGCTCCACACTTTCAGTGCTTGGGCCCTAATAATCCTTAGAAGAACAATAGGGCCTCTGCACTTTTAGTGTTTGGGCCCTAATAATCCTTAGAAGAACAATAGGGCTCCGCACTTTCAGTGCTTGGGCCCTAATAATAACAATAGGGTCTCAAACTTTCAGTGCTTGGGCCCTAATAATAAATGCCTAGAAGAACAATAGGGTCCTCATACCATCGGTTTAATTAATCACAAAACTGTCAGAAACGTGTTTTGGTCTAAAATCACATTTCTACATAAACAGCCCATTGCGATTTCAGACTCAACATGATAGAACGCATCACATTTAAAACAATCCAGTTCATTCACTAAACATCTTACCTTTTAGAATTTAAGACAACTGTGAGTTCATCCTAACTTTAAGATGCTATTCACGACAATTTTAAGAACATTTATTTCGAGAATTTGAATGCTTCTTAAGTTTTTCTTAAGAAAAAAGATAAGAACTTTCTCAAGAATTTTTTTTTTTTTTTTCGGGAATACAAAATATTCTTAACTTATTTCTCAAGTTAGAAATTAAGAAGAAAATGGTAGTTCCCTATCTGTCACTCACTCGATGTTGTGTCGATGTAGTGACACTAGGGGTCAATCTTGGGAGCCCCAAACACCTCTGCTTTTTTTAAAAAAGGCCAATGAGAATTGGCGAGTGGAATTTGCATGCCATTCCCCCGGACATACGGGTATAAAAGGAGCTGGTATGCAACCACTCACTCAGATTTTCTCTTTGGAGCCGAGCATTTGTATTCAGTGCACTGAATTCAATTCCCTCCAAAGACACACCTCAAAACTGCTGGATTTACGGCACATTTCAGCGGCTTCTCCCCCTCTGCATCCGTGGAGTGCAGAGAACGCCCCTGGGCACTTCAGCAGAGCGAAAATAAGAGAGTATATTTTCATTCACAAAAAGAGAGGCACACACGGAACGTCTTTTTAAAGATGCCTTTCATTTGTGTGTTATTCCTGGTTGCGGTTGTAGGGTTATCGAGCGCAGCATCGGAGAGCGGGCTCGTCCAGTCTGATGCAGAACCTTCGTCTCAGGCCGACGCAGAAATGATGGATATGCTTTCCCGGGTGGCCACGAGCTTTGGGCTAGAGTGGAACCCTCCAATCTCCCCTGAACACTCGTGGCTCGACAATTGGTTCCTAGGCTAAGGGCGCTGCCCACGGCTACCCTACTGCGCAAGGGCACGATAGAGTCTGTCCCTCCAGCCGAGATGAAGAAAGGATTCTACAGCCCTTACTTCATCGTACCGAATAAAGGCAGTGGGTTGCGACCAATCCTGGAACTGCGAGTACTGAACCGGGCTTTGCACAGACTCCCGTCCAAGATGCTGATGCAAAAACGCATTCTAGTGAGCGTCCGGCATCAAGATTGGTTCGTGGCAGTAGACCTGGAGGACGCGTACTTCCACGTCTCGGTCTTACCTCGACACAGACCCTTCCTGAGGTTTGCCTTCGAAGGCCAGGCGTACCAGTACAAGGTCCTCCCCTTCAGCCTGTCCTTGTCCCCTTGCATTTTTGTAAAGGTCGCAGAGGCAGCCCTTGCCCCACTAAGGGAAGTGGGCATGCGCATCCTCAACTATCTCGACGACTGGCTAATCCTAGCTCACTCTCGAGAGTTGCTGTGTGCACACAGGGACCTCGTGATCTGGCACCTCAGCCGACTGGGGCTTCGGGTCAACTAGGAAAAGAGCAAGCTCTCCCCTGTTTAGAGCATCTCTTTTCTCGGTTTGGAGTTGGACTCAGTCTCGATGAGAGCGCGCCTCACGAACGAGCGCGCACAGTCGGTGCTGAACTGTCTGAAGGTGTTCAGACGTAGGACAGTGGTTCCACTGAAACTTTTTCAGAGGCTCATGGGGTATATGGCATCCTCAGCGGCAGCCACACTGCTCGGGTTGATGCATATGAGACCGCTTCAGCACTGGCTTCAGACTCGAGTCCCGAGATGGGCATGGCGCTGCGGGACACATCACGTGACCATTACGCCGATCTGTCGCCGCCTCTTCAGTCCTTGGACCGACCTTGCATTTCTACGGGCAGGGGTTCCCCTAGAGTTGTTGGCAGTACTGCTCACCCTGCAGAGGTTTTGGCTGTTGATCCAAGGCAAGCACGTGTTGGTCCAGATGGACAACACAGTGATGGTAGCGTACATCAACCGTCAAGGCGGTCTACGCTCCCGTTGCATGTCACAACTCACCCGCCATCTCCTCCTTTGGAGTCAGCATCGCCTCAAGTCGCTACGAGCCACTCACATCCTGGATGACCTCAACACCACAGCAGACGCACTGACACATCAGGTTATCCTCAAGGAAGAGTGGAGGCTCCACCCTCAGGTGGTCCAGCTGATTTGGAGTCGATTCGGTCGAGCATAGGTAGACCTGTTTGCTTCCCGGGAATCCTCCCACTGCCCACTTTGGTACGCCCTGACCGAGGCACCCCTCAGTATAGATGTGCTGGCACACAGCTGGCCCCCTGGACTACACAAATATGTGTTTCCCCCAGTGAGCCTACTTGCACAGACCCTGTGCAAGGTCAGGGAGGATGAGGAGCAGATCGTCCTAGTAGCACCCTACTGGCCCACCCAGACGTGGTTCTCAGATCTCACGCTCCTCGTGACAGCCCCCACGGTGGTAGACACGATCACTCAAGCTTGGACTCCCTCTATGAGGCGCCTGTATGCCTTGAAGTGGCGTCTGCTTGCTAAGTGGTGTTCTTCCCGATACGAAGACCCCCAGAGATGCGCAGTTGGATCGGTGCTTTCCTTCGTGCAGGAGAGGCTGGAGGGGCGGCTGTCCCCCTCCACCTTGAAGGTGTATGTAGCCGCAATTTTGGCTCATCACGATGCAGTAGATGGTAAGTACTTGGGGAAGCACGACTTGATCATCAGTTTCCTGAGAGGCACTAGGAGGTTGAATCCCTCCAGACCGCGCCTCGTTCCATCATGGAACCTCTCTGTAGTCCTTCGGGGTCTACAGGGAGCTCCCTCTGAGCCCTTGGAGTCAGCTGAGCTTAAGGCACTCTCTTTGAAGACTGTCCTCTTGACTGCGCTCACTTCCATCAAGAGGGTAGGGGACCTGCAGGCGTTCTCTGTCAGCGAATCATGCCTGGAGTTCGGTCCGGGTTACTCTCACGTGATCCTGAGACCCCGACCAGGCTATGTGCTCAAGGTTCCCACGACCCCTTTTAGGGATCAGGTGGTGAACCTGCAAGCACTGCCCCAGGAGGAGGCAGACCCAGCCTTGGCATTGCTGTGTCCGGTGCGAGCTTTACGCATCTATTTGGATTGCACGCAGAGCTTTAGAAGCTCCGAGCAGCTCTTTGTCTGCTTTGGTGGACAGCGGAAAGGAAGCACTGTCTCCAAACAGAGGATCGCTCACTGGGTCATTGACGCTATCACAATGGCATATCAGGCTCAGGATGTGCCACCCCCTGCGGGGTTCGAACCCACTCTACCAGGAGTGTGGCAGCCTCCTGGGCCCTGGCCAGTGGCGCCTCTTTGGCAGACATCTGCAGAGCAGTGGGCTGGGCAACACCCAACACCTTTGCAAGGTTCTACAATCTCCAGGTTGAGCCAGTGTCGTCCCGTGTATTGGCAGGAACGAGCAGGTAAGATCCGGGTGTACTGCTTGCGCATAGTGCCTTTCCCCTCCCTTGAGGTGAAGACGTGCGCTCTTGATTCCCAGTCGTGTTCACAGACTGTGATCCCTGGATGACTTTCCTCCTTAGCCCTCTGGCAGTTGAGTTTGTGGAGAAACTCGCTGCCGGCCCAGTATGTGCGCTAATGAGACCCTGTACTGAGGTAGGTGCTCCACATGTGCTGGTTCACTGAAGGCAACCCCATGTGATATCTTCTGCAAAATCATTTCCCTATCGGTAAACTGCATCTTCCTTGGGCAGAGGCCCCTCTGCCCCCGATCGCCATGCTTTGTAGAAACTCCTCCCCCTTCGGGTAGGGCCTACCATGGAACCTCTCCACATGACATACTTCCGACAAGACTCGGTAAGACCATGTGACATATTCCACTCAAAATCCCCCCCCCCCCCTTTTTGGGTGGGGTGTGGTCTCCAAGGTGTCTTCCCCTTGGGAGGGACACCCCCCGATGCAGACACTTATGGCTCCCTGTCGGTTAACAAATTCCACTCTTTTTGCGGAGAAAAGAGAGGAAAGAGGCCTCGGCTGGGCTAGCCTGTCCCTATTGTTGGGCAGTCGACTTGTTCCTGAAGGACCGTTCGACACTCATAAGAGCGTTGGGGGAGGTTATGTGATGGCCTGGTGTGCTGGCTATGAGGCACACAGCGGTCTGCCCGTCACACACCGCCAGTTCACGTAACACAGTTCAGATAGTTGTGGCGTTTTGTATAGGGACCCCTAGTATCACTACATCGACACAACGCCGAGTGAGTGACAAATAGGAAACATCATGGTTACTTTCGTAACCTCCGTTCCCTGATGGAGGGAACGAGACATTGTGTCCCTATTGCCACAACGCTGAACTACCTGCTGAAATGGCCGGGACCTGGTAAAACCTGAATGAGTGGTTGCATACCAGCTCCTTTTATACCCATATGTCCGGGGAGTAGCATACAAATTCCACTCGCCAATTCTCATTGGCCTTTTTTCAAAAAAGCAGAGGTGTTTGGGGCTCCCAAGAGTGACCCCTTCTGTCACTACATCGACACAATGTCTCGTTCCCTCCATCAGGGAACAGAGGTTACGAAAGTAACCATGACGTTCAGAATAATTTTCTTCTTAAGAACATTTTGTGAATCTAGCCCCAGGTGTACATGATGTAAACATAAAAATCACAGAGATGGAGCAATGTCACTTCTGAGGGGAGGGTTTGTTTGCACTCTTCAAATGTGTAATTAACCGGCATTAAAGCAAACTCACTATTCAAACTGCTGTCCTTGATGACTTCTGTGAGAGCAGAGGGAAAATGATAGAGATAGAAAGATACAAACAGAGCAAGTGAAAGAGAAGAGACATACAGAGTCAGGCAAACATAAAGGTGGAGGAAAAGCAAGAGGAAGAGAGATAGAGAAAAACACTGGCCATGTACACACTGCAAAGTTTTGGGTGTGAAGTTATCGTTCAGTGAGTGAATGCAGTGATTTTATTTTTATTTATTTTTTCACCACTATTCAGCAGTGGAACTTCTATTACACCAAAAAACAATTGATATACTGTATGTACATTATGACCACTCACAGGTGAAGCAAATATCATTGATCATCTCCTAACAAGGCCACCTGTCAAGGGCTGGGTAGATTAGATGGTAAGCAAACAATCAGTTCCTGTAGTCAACGTGTTGATTGCAGGAGAAATGGGCAGGAGTAGAGACCTGAGTGACTTTGAAAATGGCCAAATTGTTATGGCCAGACAACTGGATCATAGCATCTCTGAAACGGCAAGGCCTGTGGGGTGCTCCCGGTCAGCAGTGGTGAGTACCTACCAACTGTAGTCCGAGCAGGGACAAACCACAAACCGGCGACAAGGTGTTGGGTGACCCAAGGCTCATCGATGCGCGAGGGTAACGAAAGCTATCCCGTCTGGTCCAAACCAACAGTAGGTCTACTGTGGTACAAGTAACAGAAAATTTTGTCACAACACAGTGCATCACACCCTGCTGCGTATGGGGCTGCGTAGCCGCAGACCTGTCAGAGTGTCCATGATAACCCCAGTCCACCATCGAAAGCGCCTACAATGAGAACGTGAGCATCAGAACTGGACCTTGGAGCAGTGGAAGAAGACTGTCTTCCCCTTGGGAGGGACCCCCCCGCTGCAGACACTTATGGCTCCCAGTCGGTTAACAAATTCCACACTTTTTGGGGAAAAAAGAGAGGAAAAGAGGCCTCGGCTGGGCTAGCCTGTCCCTATCGTTGGGCAGTCGACTTGTTCGTGAAGGACCATTCCACGCTCATAAGAGCATTGGGGGAGGTTACGTGACGGCCTGGTGCACTGGCTATGAGGCACACAGCGGTCTGCCCGTCACACACTGCCAGTTCACGAAACACAGTTCAGATAGTTGTGGTGTTTTGTATAGGGACCTTGGAGCAGTGGAAGAAGATCGCCTGGTCCGATGAGTACTGTTTTATTTTACATCACATGGACAGCCATATATGTGTGTGCCATTTACCTGGGGAAGTAATGGCACCAGGATGCACTGTGGGAAGACGATAAGCCGGTGGAGGTAGTGTGATGCTCTGGGCAATGTTCTGCTGGGAAACACTGGGTCTGGCCATTTATGTGGACATCAATTTGACACGTGCCACCTACCTAAACATCGTTGCAGACCAGGCACACTCCTTCATGGCAATGGTATTCCCTGATGGCAGTGGCCTCTTTCAGCAGGATAATGCGCCATGGCACACTGCACACATTGTTAGGGAAAGGTTTGAGGAACATGATGAAAAGTTCAAGGTGTTTCCCTGGCATCCAAATTCCCCAGATCTCAATCTGATTGAGCATCTGTGAGATGTGCTGGACCAACAAGTCTGATCCATGGCGGTTTCACCTCGCAACTTACAGGATTTGAAGGATCTGCTGCTAATGTCTTGGTGCTAGATACCACAAGACACATTCAGGGGTCTTGCAGAATTCATGCCTTGGTGGGTCGATGCTGTTTTGGTGGCACGAGGAGGACCAACAGCATGTTAAGCAGGTGGTCATAATGTTTTGGCTCATCGGTGTATATCCAGTATATATAGTATACAGCTCTGGAAAAAATGAAGAGACCACTGCAAAATAATCAGTTTCTCTGGATTTACTATTTATAAGTATGTGTTTGAGTAAAATGTTTTTTTTTGTTTTTTTTAATTTGTTTTTATTATTCTATATTCTATATAACTACTAACATTTCACCCAAATTCCAAATAATAATATTGCCATTTAGAGCATTTATTTGCAGAAAATGACAACTGGTCAAAATAACAAAAAAGATAGTGTTTTCAGAAGAAAACAAGTTCATATTCATTTTTAAACAACACAATACTAATATTTTAACTTAGGAAGAGTTCAGAAATCAGTATTTGGTGGAATAACCCTGATTTTCAATCACAGCTTTCATGCGTCTTGGCATGCTCTCTGCCAGTCTTTCACATTGCTGTTGGGTTACTTTATACCACACCTGGCGCAAAAATTCAAGCAGCTCAGACCAGCTGTTGTTCTCTGCAATTAATTGCTCTAAATGACAATATTTTATTTGGAATTTGGGAGAAATGTTGTCAGTACTTAATAGAATAAAACAAAAATGTTCATTTTACTCAAACATAGTATATCCAGAGAAACTGATAATTTTGCAGTGGTCTCATAATTTTTTCCAGAGCTGTGTATATATACATATAATATATATACACACACAACGATCAGCCACAACATTAAAACCACCTGCCTAATATTGTGTAGGTCCCCCTCATGATGCCAAAACAGTGGCAACCTATTTTTCTTGCCACAATTGTACAGAGGGGTTATCTGAGTTACCATAGACTTTGTCAGTTCAAACCAGTCTGGCCATTCTTTGATGACCTCTCATCAACAAGGTATTTCCATCCGCAGAACTGTCCCTAACTGGATGTTTTTATTTTTTGTTTTTTGTTTTTTTTTGGCAGTATTCTGAGTAAATTCTAGAGACTGTTGTACGTGAAAATCCCAGGAGATCATCAGTTACAGAAATACTCAAACCAGCCCAACTGGCACCAACAATCATGCCAGTCTAAATCACTGAGATCACATTTTTTCCCCATTCTGATAGTTGATGTGAACATTAACTGAAGCTCCTGCTCCTACATGTGTACCTAATAAAGTGGCAGGTGTGTTTATATGTATCTGTGAGTGTGTGTGTGTGTGTATGTGTATGTGTGTCTGTGATTGTGTGTGTATATGTTTGTCTATGTCTATTTGTGTGTATATAAAGCTGCACGTGTTTATCTAAGTCTATCAGTCTGTGTGTGTGTTTGTATAGAGCCTTTCCTCTCTCTCCAGGTGTGAGTCAGTTCAGACAGCTCTTGCTGGGAGTGTATCTCTGCTCAATTCTGCAGCCTGTGAGGGGTCGTCTGGCCTCTCACCCCTCTGTCACAGTTTGGAAACTCATGCTGGTGGAATACAGACAACCTCTCTGCTCTCAACCTCGTCCAGTGGCAAAAGCCTAAATCACTTTATACTGCAAACCTAAAGTACTGAGCTGATCCAACATTGCTGGTCTGTAGAGGTGTGCGAGTGCTGTGGCTAATGGGGGAAGTTATTTTATTAATATGCTGATTTTACTCCGGGTGACAGGCATCATCTCTCACCCTGAGGGCAAGATCTAATTCAAATTCATGGATGAAGAAATATAGCAGTACTGGTACACACACACACGTATACATATATGTAGACACTTATACACAAACAGAGTGATTATTCGAACTGCCTTCAAGCGTGGTCAAAAGAGCAAACCTAGTTGTGTGCATACAGAGTGAATTAGGGAAAGTCAGTGACAGAGTGAGAAAGATAGAAAGAGAGAGACTGTGTCAGAATAGCACAGCACCATACTGTGAGTACTATTTCCATAGGTGTAATTTATGGTTAGGATGGATGGGACACATCCCTACCACTTTTTGCCTTTGTCAATTTTGTACCCACCAGTATTGAAATACTTTCGTCAGGTAAGTGACTGATACAGATACTCTGACACAAACGCTATCGATCTGTCCATCCTTAATGTGAATGTCTTAACCGATCTAAGCACTTATATTTGTGAATCAAAGTCTTAGAATAAGTCTCAAAATGTATTTACAATTTAAAAATCATTCACATATTAATTTGCGCATTAAATTACAGATATACTGTAAAATGACCAGTGTGTTTCTGTGTAATGCATTGTGTGCTTACAGTGTATAATTTATTTGTGCATTTTGTTACAATCAGTTTGCTGAATCTTTGATGTATTAGTGAAATAAACCTGAGTGACGGGTGTTTTCCAAACTGCATTTTTGAGCCTTTGAAGGGCACTTCAGGAAGGGGATGCCACTCTAAAGGTTGTTCAAAACAAAAGTAAAAAAGTTAACTTTTTCACAAAGAGCCTTTCACAAGAATTTTAGTGAAGGCTAAATTTAAACTGCAATGCCATGCTCTTTTCAGAGTGCCCACATCAAAAGTTCTGTCTTTCGTAGTGAGTAGGGCATAGGGATGATCACTTTCGATTGGAATTTGCCCACTGTGTTCACTTCCCCTTCTCCCCTCCACTCCGCTGCTGACCACGCCCAATTTGGCTGGCATTTTTTGAAACTGTGGTGAAAACTCATCTGTGCTGAAACAGGGGGTTTTGTGACCCTTTAAAGCAGGTTAAAGGCCTTGGGTGGTTTACGTTTGGATTTTTGCATAGTGGAGTTTTCCTCCACTGAAAACTGAGACTTTTGAGAACACTCTCCATAAGTGCACATTTTGGAAAATGATGACTTTTGGAAACTAAAATGGAGTTTTCAAACTTAAACATATTAGTGTGGACGTGGCCTTGGCCTGTTTTAACATTCTGTCAATGTACACTACCAGTCAAAAGTTTTGAAACACTTGACCAAAATGTTTCTTGAAAATCTTTTGATCTGAATGCGTATGCTTAAATGTTTAAAATTAGTTTTGTAGACAAAAATATAATTGTCCCACCATATTAATTTATTTAGATTTTATAAATCTAAAATGTAATTAAAAAAAAAAAAATAAGTAAAAATAAAATTGGGCCAATAAGTGCCCAGCATATAGATGGGAACTCCTTCAATACTGTTTAAAAAGTATCCCAGGGTGATACCTAAAGAAGTTGTTTGAGAAAATGTCAAGAGTACATTTCTGAAAATTCTAGGCAAAGGGAAGGATCACTTTGAAGATGCTAAAATATAACACAGTTTTGAACATAATTCCCATAGTTCCATTTATGTTATTCCATAGTTTTAATGACTTTACTATTATTCTAAATTGTGAAAAAAAAAAAAAAAAAAAAAATTATAATAAAGAATGAGTTAGAAAAGACATAGCAACTTGAGTAGGAACAGTCTGATGGTCTGTTCTAAGTTTGGTAGATGTAGCTTGAAAGCTTACGCTTGACTCTTCATGCCAACATAATTAATTTCATTTATTTCAGACATGATAAATTGACACTATTCACTGAAATAAATAAGCTTGCAATGAGATAATTTAACCAAGTAATGTGACAACAATGTGCTACTAGGTATGGGACAATATATCAAATTTTGATATATTGTGAACCAAACAAATGACAAACCATATTGTGGAATAACTCGAAATTGAAAATTGCAACACTGTTTTCTGTCCATGTGATCTTAAATGAAATTACCCTTCAAACATATTAATCTCTCTATCGCTTGATTATACCCCTAATGTATTCACACAAGGTCCTTATAGTGCTTGAATTTAGCTTTTAGAAATGAAAATACTGGAATAACTAGAAAATCGCTTTGTTTTGATGAAAAGTGCTTGAGATTTAAATGGATAATTTCCTCCGTGTAATGTGTGTCCATCAAAGATGAGGCACACTCCACTTTCATTGAATAATGTGTCTTAATATCCTTTCCTTTATAGTCAGATAAAAAAAAGTAAAAAGAAAGTGGAATATATCTATATATTAGGGGTGTAATGGTATGACATTTTCACGGTATGATAACCATCACAAAAACTACCACGGTATTACGGTATTGAGGTGCATTGATAATATTAAAAGCAGTTCAATATTTGGTTATGAAATAGGCTATTTCTGATAAACGGATACATATTTCAGTTATAACCAATTCTTGAACTTTATTGTGGATTTCTTCAACTTCAATCCTTTAATTTTTGATCTTGAACATCAGGACACTTTCTTAATCCAACAAGGTAAAAACAAAAGAAAGGAAAAAAATAAAATAAATCACAAACAGGTAAAACATTAATAACATTTTTTTTTTCAGTATGTACAGGAGTCAGATGATTATAACTAAAAATATTTTGTTATTGTTATTTTATGATTTATGAAATTGAATTGTAATCATTTGTAATGATTATCGCCCAGATTAACACTTCAAATATGCATTTGCACGCGTTCAGTAATTTGTTGCATTTGTGATTTAGTTTAATATATTATTGAAAATATATTATTCATGTGCAGTTTATTTATTGCCATTTTGTTCAATATTGTCTATTTTCTGCCACAGTTTCACTGTCAATTTCTTGCATGCATGGCAATTTCATGAACACCAAAAGCCATGCACTTTGTAAACCCTATTTAGACCTATGTTTTACAAATAAAACATATTATTAGTATTATCAAACACATTGTTGGCCTACTGTTGCACTGCACTAAGGCAAATGAACAAACAGTTGGAACACTGTAATGTTGAACGAGGTCTTAAATCCATTTGCTGCATTTGTGAATGTGACAGAAAGCATGAACATAACTGTAGCCTAACTAGTCATTACAAATCATGTAAAACTACACTGAATCTGGTGTTTTGTTTTTTGTTTTTCAACAGAGGCTATAATTTATTATCCTGTATACTGTATTTCCACTTATATTAATTTCTGCAAATTCCATGGGATGGTGCTCACGGAGATGGTGCTTAAGGTTTGAAGTGTTTCCTGCCTGAGCTGATATTTTTTGGCAATAAACTTTACAGAATGGGTAACCATCAACATTGATGGTGCTTCGTGGGTCTTTTATATAGCCAAGTAATCCCAGACAGCATACTTCAACCTCTGTGGTGGCAGAAATAAAGGTTCAGGCTCGGATATCTCTGTATGATGCGCTCATACTGCACTCATGCTGCGCTCCGCTCGTGCTGGACTTCTGATGTGCTTGTGATGCGCTGGCTCGTAACACCTGCATGTCACCTTTAAGTGACAGTCAAATGCAACATGAGGAAGGCGCAATTTAAAGATTTATTTTATCTCACCAAGTTTATATGATGCTGTGTAAATGTCACCGATTCTGTCTTAATTAAAGTGATTTGGATTTTAGAAAAGTTCTGAAAAAATCTGTCTTTATATTCATTCAAAACCGTCAATGATAAGATTTCAACGGTATGATAACCGTCCGTTTTAAAACTGAGATATATTGTGAAACCTTAAAAACCGCTACATCCCTAATATACATACAGTTTCATGATATAATCTTAATTAATATAATGTAGAATTTCTGTATTTTTACAAAGTAAAACTTTGATTATATAATGATGAAAAACAAATTATATATACACTACCGTTCAAAAGTATAGGGTCACTTACTCATTCTTTATTTTATTTTTTTCACATTTTAGAATAATAGTAAAGTCATCACAACTATGGAATAATAGAAATGGAAATATGGGAATTATGTTGTGACTAAAAAAATCCAAAATAAATCAAAACTACTGTATGTTATATTTTAGCATCTTCAAAGTGGCCACACTTTGCCTAGATTTAGCAGAAATGTACTCTTGGCATTTTCTCAACCATCTTCTTGAGGTATCACCCTGGGATGCTTTTTAAACAGTATTGAAGGAGTTCCCATCTATATGCTGGGCACTTAGTGGCTGCTTTTCTTAATTAATAAGTCATCCATTTCAAAAACTTAAAATTTTAGTTTTGTAATTAAATAAATTAATATGTTGGCACAATTATATTTTTGTCTACAAAACTAATTTCAAACATTTAATCATACGCCTTCAGATCAAAAAGTTTTTAAGATCATGAGAAACATTTCAGGCAAGTGACCCCAAACTTTTGAACAGTAGTGTAGTGTATATATATATATATAGATAGATAGATAGATAGATAGATATAGATATAGATATAGATATAGATATATTAAACACACTTTCACATACTTTTTTCTGGTTTTGTTCAGTTCTATTGCTTGTTCCTCATCTGATCAGCTTGAATGTAGCCCACAAAAAGCTTATTTGTTTGTGATCTTTTTTTATAGAGAAAGGTATATGAGAATCTCTTATTTAAACTTTAAGCATTTATTTTGTGTATTAAAGAACTTTATTTTGATGAGAATTTATAATAAGCATTTTGCTCTAACATTATATTTTTCCAGAAAATACAAACATTTCTGTAATATTTTGTCATTTAAGTCTTATTATATCAAATCAAGATTAAATCGAATCGTGAACCTCATACCGTCCCATCCCTACCTGCTACTGTTTGAAATGTTAATTGTTGCATAATGCATGATTTCACATACAGTCCTATTTAAAAAAATAAAATTAAAATAAATAGTAGGCAGTATACAGTGTATACTGCGTAGTATGCAATAAGCAGTAAGCCAGTGTTTCATTTCAAACACAGCCAGAGGGATAAAGACAACAGATAAAGACAAAATGCTGAAGTTCCTATGAGACACACTGATAACAGCTTAGACACTTTTATTAAACCCAAGACCAAATACTCTAATCAAACTCTAATCACCCTCTCTGGGTCGAAATCGACCAATGAGAAAAGAGAAAACCAAAGAGAAGGAGGAAGGTGGGGCGGTTTGGTACCAGACGGGCATAAACAAAAATAAACTAATGAACACTGAAGGATACTTATTACACCAGGTTGTCTGGGCTGGTAAAATCAGCTCTGAGGCATTTATGGCAACTTTATAAGAATGCACATGTGCGTGTCTTTGTGTGTCTATGTTCAGACTGCAATATACTACCCCATCAAAAGCCTTTATGGGAACCTGCAGATCAAAGCCGCATTAATTAGTGGTGACTTTCTGTGTGCAAAATCATTAATCCGCTAACGTTGTGGCTTTTAAAAACTGTGGCCACATCCGCCAGACAGTCGCACATACTGTTTAATGAGTTTATACCAGACACTGCACCTAACAAAACCTCAACAATCTTTAATCTTCAAAGATTGACGACTTTATCACTCCCAGATCACTATACATTTCAGAGCACATCCCAGGGGATGGAAAAATCTTTAATATATCAATTGCCAGAAGGAAAAGTATTTAATATCTCAACTGATTCTACTTGAAAGAAATTAGATTAAATGGAGCGCAAATGGACACTTCAGGTGAAACATCTGAGAAAAAAATCATACTTATATGAAACACAACTGAGATCTCCAAGTCTCCTGAGCTATGAAAGAGCAACTTCTGAGCAATACATGATTCCTGGATTTGAGTCTGAAAGAGTTATTTAAAAGGGGACTACAATGTCCATCTCTAGATTGATAAGAAGACCTTGCCTGAGGATGCCAATGAACTCAACAAACCACCACCTGTGCTCCTAAAAGGTGTAGCAACTCCTAAAAGAGTAGCCAGACCAAAATCAAGAGCCATATCTGTTTTCTGATCGAGACAGATTGCTGTCAATCAATCTTATCGTCTCTCAACACATTTGGTCCTGAGGGAGCCAATATGGCACTGGCCTTGAGTGAGGGCCAAATCAGCCAATCACAGACCTTGACAGTAGCATATGATTGTGTGCATGAAAAGAGAGTGGCTAAATGCAGGAATGAAAGAGAATCTGTATGTGTATGTGATGGCATTCTGAATCAGCTCAGATACTACAAACCAGATCTGTAACTACCATAGACATTGAGGGGGACCTATATGGAATTCATAATGGTTTACTGCCACATCCTGTTACTAAGATGAGATAATTTATTATTTTAACAGAATGGATTCTTGCAAAAGGTGTTTATACAGAAAGTCATAAAAATCATTTGATTCTGTTTTTTTCTCTAATAAAATCAGTTCTCAGTATCCAATCCTGCTGGTTGCTACAATATAGCTTCTGTGTTACCACTGGCTGATCAACAATGAAGAACAACATATTCAACTTTTACCCAAACCCCTTTCTCCACCTCACTATCTCTCACTTTCAGACACACATCCACACAATCATATTAATCCAAAGTAAATCTTCTCAAATTGAAACATCTGCTGCTCAAAAATCTTCTCAAATATGAAAAAGCTGATCTTCTCACAACTCAGACTAGTGGTAGTTTATTAGTCCAAATTACTGCAGAACTGTCCTGAGACAAACATGTGTTTTGTATGATGGTGCCCAGCATATTGTCCCTGCCAGTCTTCTTAACTAGATTAACCAGCAAGACCACTTGGGTCAACCAGCTTTAGCAGCAAAGTTTTGCTGGTGAACAGCAGGGCTATGCTCCACTATCTAGACTGGCACCAAACCAGCACTATCCAACATAAACTATATTTAATGCTTGTCAAAGCTTGTCTATCAGCAGGGGTGCTGAAAACCAAGTGGGATCCAATTAATTTGCTGCAAAAAAGCTTGTTAAACAAAACCTCAACACATTCCCCACTACCTAAAACAAGATTAGTTTACAAATATAACAATAATTACACATATTTAGTAAGCTCAAAATCAATCCCATTTTAAACCTGAACTCTTACCTCGACAGACGTTCCCATTGTCCGGCTCGAAACCAGCCTTGCAGGTGCAGCTCCCAATCGGAACCATCCAGTCCCCATCACCATTACAGTACAACTTTATTGGTACATCCACTTCCTCCGAGTTCGGGATGCACATCCCTCGAGCGATCACAAGTGAGGTGCTCTCTGCTCCCGTCATAGTTTCGGGAAATATTGCAAAGTTCTGCACCACGCTGGGGCATTTCTTATAAAACACACGCACAGACAGCAGAGACATGCACGCGCCATAGTCCTGAAATGCCAAATAAAAGCCATTTTTGGACAGTGGACCAAAACTCCGCACTTCTGTGTTCACTTTCATCAACCTGCCACCAAAGTCCACCTGTGAGAAGCTCTCATCTGCTGCGATGGTGTCCACTTTCAGATACGGAGCTTCCATCCAGAAAGCTGTACCCTTGGTGGCGATCACAGAGTCTGTCTCGTAGTAGTAGAGGTTAAAGGTCTCCTTGCAGGATCCAGGAACCCGAGGGATGCTGCTGCAGTCTCGGACGGTGAACCGCATCTCCACGTAGATGCGTTGAGCTCCACGCCGAGCGATGAATGTGGTGAGCAGCCAGTTGTTCTGGTTGGATTCAAAGACGTTGCATACCTGGTATGTTCGGATGGTGTTGAGGTTCTCGTCATAACCACTGACTTCCTCCCACTAGAAGAGATCATAAGAAACAACAGAAGATTTTGAGCAACTTGAAGAACAACAACACAATGAAAAATGTTAGCGCCACTACTTTTTTTTATATAAAGACTGTTTTCAAGTATCTACCATTGTTAAGACAAACAGGTAGTCCCACCCTAACTCTAACTCCACTAGCTGAACAAATTGCTATGTTGGGCCATTCAAACAGGGCAATGTTTTGATAGTGCCCCAGAGCCACAGTGTTTACGCTTTTTATAGTTGTCTCAGCACATGAAGCTAGGGAAGGAGATAGAATTGTAATACCGGACACACACACATACACACACAAAAAAATCTACTATATATTTTATATACAAATGTGCATCTTAGCACACATAGAAACCTTTCCGTTTCCAGGTCAATGGTGTCAAATAATTCATTAAAAACTACAGGGAGTGTTTGTAGAAGTGGAATAAAGTTAGAAATAAAACTGGTCCGTTTAATGCTATCAGTGTTGAACCGTGGCCAGAACTCAAACAGGTTTCTGCCTTTCATAAAAAATTATACAAATTGAGTTCCCAGAAATCTCTCTAACCCTGTATTCCCCCTCTACAAGCTTTTTTACACTACATCATTTGAAAATTCATTTTTTTTTTTCCTTACCAAGATGATCAGATTTTTTTATGGTGCTTTTATAATCTCACAAAATCTGTCTCTATAATCACCTGAGCTGGGTGAGGAAGCTGCTGCCATCTGTGTCTGTTCTGGTCAAGTGCTGCCAACCACTTACTGTTATAATATTGCCATATTATAAAATGTGATGTGTAACAAATTTCTGATTATGCACATCGAATTACATTTAGGATGATGTGGAGCGGTATATGGTTGCCATTCTTCAACCCGTTAAAATAGCACCATTTGCAGATTGTGAAATATGGCACAGACATGAGAGAAAAAGAGAGAGATGGCAGGGCAAGTTCATATAATGCCATATAAGAACCATTAATACGTCCTATGATGTCAGAGCAAAAAAGTCCTCAAAAACTTCCAAACAAATTCCTATGATGCCAATGTAATGATGATATAGAGATATACCTCAAAAGCCTGTTGTTTTATGTTTTATGCATGCATTTATAACACGATTTTTCTATTTAAATAATGAATGAAAAATTAAGAAAGCACACATGCCTTCAATTTAATAAATACTCAATTTTAAATATCAGCAATGAGGTTATTGTTACTGTTTCTTTATCAGGCAAGCATATGACCAGCAGCCATATCGCCCTGTAGATCCAGACCGGTTGCCCACTGAAGCTAAGCAAGGTTGAGTCTGGCCAGTTCCTGCATGGGAGACCTTTAAGTTCCAATGTTGTCATCACAGAACCTATTTAAAATTAATAGATAACACTTTACAATCAGGTTTCATTTGTTAACATTAGTTAACATGAACTAACAATGAACAATATATATATTAATCTTTGTTCATGTTAATTTCAACATATAGTTATACATTTTTAAAATTAAAAGTTGTGTTTTTTTAACATTAGTTAATGCACCATGAACTAACGTGAATTAACAATGAGCAATAGTATTTTTATTAACTTAAATTAACAAAGATTAATAAATGCTGTAAAAATATATATATTGTTAATTGTCTGTTCATGATACCTATTTCATTAACTAATGTTAACGAATGGAACCTTATTGTAAAGTGTTACCAATTTATATGATGCCACAAAACCTTTAAAGTTCCTTTGATGTCACATAACCCTTTTAAGTTATTATGATGTAATTACAAAGCCTTTTCAAATTCCTATGATGCCATTACAGTACCTTTTTAAGTTCCTATGATGTCATAGGAGATCATTTAGTTCCTAAGAGGCCATAGGCCAACGGATAACCTCTAAAATTAATGTGGTGCCAAAGGGAAAAGTCTTCAAGATCCTTTAGAGGAAACTTTTTAAGTTCCATGGTTCATGGAAAATCATCTAGCACTGGTGTTTCAAAGAACCCAGGAGCACTTCACTCTTCCCTGTTAACAGATGACAACTAGAACCAATATGCATACAAAGAAGGTATAATTTAATATCAACTTTCTTGATCTCCAAAAACCATATGTGCATCTCATGAACCCTCGACAGCAAAAACTGATTGCTGATAAGAAGGTTCTTGGCACCAAACAAACCACTGCAGAACATTTATTTATAAGAGAGCAGGTGCATAAAAAGTGAGAAATTGAGCATTGCTTCCCTAACACACACATATGCACACACAATCTGTCGAAGTTAAAAGTCTGCTAGAGTGGTCTATGCTGTCCGACTCATCCAATCTCATTCCCAGTGGTCGACAGCTGTGAGGTAAGAGAAGGGTCAAGTTGCCCCGAACATGACCGTTTGCAGCTTGAAATGCTCAGTTCATCGCTAAAGCTGGATAACAGGCACACCACAAGCGCACAGTCACATGGGTAATCTTTTAGCCCTTTTACAGAGCAGCCTGACCGAATGAACCATCCTATGATATTTCAGAATTCCCTCAAGGAGGCACAGATGAGGGAAAGAGAAACAAATATGATTTTATTGTGAGTGGACTCTTAAGGGCTGCAAATCTACACTCATGCTGTCTGAGGGTATGAGTTTGTGTTCGTACTTGTGTGGGCGCTGTTTGTTTTTTGTAAGTGTGTGGGTACCTCCGAAGATCTGTTCACAATCCTTGCCGGATAGCACTAAGATCCACGCCTGGCTCAAGCTCGTAAGATGGCATTTCAAAATGTGTGTAGGGGAGACAGGGCCTAACTGTCACACTTTTTCCTCCAGAGAATATTTCTCATGGTAGGTTTATTCCTGCATAGACACATTCCCTTAAGTCTTGGAAACCAAAAAGCTATTGAACATTTTCACTGTTCTTGCACAGGAAAAAGATACAGATTACTGAATACACATTAACCCCAATAGCTGGGCAGGTAGTCACACTCTGGGGTATGTTGTCAGAATGGTTATCTGACTTTAAATAGCTTAATATAGAGTTGTCAACAAACTTTTGTTGGGCCTCATGTATTCAGATAAAAGACAAAGGCAGGCCTAACACAGTCGTAAAAACCTAACTCAAGCCCCCACATTCCAAGTCGTAAATCTTACTGATAAAAATCGCGCCAAAATCAAACAAAGGGAGTCCAAAACAGACTACAAATCCATGAAGCCTTGCTCACTAAAGGATCGAACTCTCAACTCCTATTGGATGAGGCACACAACAGAACGTCACCTCAAACCATGACATCATCAGGAGTTGAAATACCTCTGAAATGCTTTCGTGATTTGCTGCCAGCGACTTTGTTTGTAGCGTGTGGACGCAGCTTTTCGCTGCTCTCCGGTGCAACCTCGTGGCACAAGGAAGTAACATCCGACTTGAAACTGTAGCCATACAATCTCCATCTCGCTGGACGAGTTGAGATTACTCTGTGTTCAACCGAACACTCTAACGGATCCAAAGGAGACCGCCGAGCAGTTCGCATCTTCATCTGTTTGCCTACAGAAGTGAAGAGATTAAAGATTTCTCTTCCATCTTCAATCAAGTCGACATTTCTGAGTTCTCCGCCAGCCCGCCGAGAATCAACAGCCGTACCGCCCGCCGACAGAGCGAGGAAAGGGCCTCCCGTCATCACCCGAGTCTCAAGGAACCGGGTCAGAGTTAAAGGACGGAGGAAAACACATTCTACCTGTGTCCTCCTGCGATTCAAGTAAGAGGTTTATGTCTGGGCAGAGATAGAATATTATAGTGTGTTATTCTTGTGTTTTAAGGTTTTTGTTGTACAGTTTACGGACCGCCATGTCTGCTCATTATAAATACTCAGGGTATTAATTATTACAAATTTGTTTTGCTGTATTGTGGTCCAACCAAATTGGACTGTTGTGCAATTTCGCCATCGCGGGTGAGACAGGCAAACTGAGTTTATCCATTAAAGAGTCAAAGAACGCGGGACTTTTACGAGCCGTCCACTGCGTCTCTGAGTGATAAACACAGCTGCTTTCTCTCCCACTATCGCGAAATCGGCTTTAGAGCTGTCACTTAATCATCTCTCTCTCTCTCTCTCTCTCTCTCTCTCTCGTACTAACCACACACCCACACACACACCCACACACACACCTTATGTGTTATAGGATTATTTTATTTCCATATCTAATCATATCACTGTTTAGTTTGTATGTAATTCGGAAGTTTATTGACTGCATTGTATTAATTATTAATTGATATTACTGCATAAATAAACTTTGTTTATATTACAAAGAGAAGTGTTTTGGTTTGTTTTGCATACACCTGTGTCATGCTGACGGGATGTCAGTGCTCGGATTCAAACCTTCATTCATTGTTTTTTTCCCCGAAAATCGATATTCTTCGGATGTCAATTTTCCTAAGAAAACAATCTAATATTGAGACTGTTTTACTATTTGGTTATTAGTCCCTGATTCCAGGGTGGTGCCCCGTCAATGTTAATCCTTATTAATATTCTATTGATAATTATCTTTGATGGTTGTTGAATTTGAATGATCAATAAGCTAGTGTTAATTTTAATTAATGTTTCATCGATGTTAACAATTAACAATTATCTTTGATAATTGTTGATTTAAAGGATTAGAAAAGCTAACATTGATTCTCATCAATGTTCTATTGATTTTAATAATTAATAATTATCTTTGATAATTATTAATTGTTGCTAATAACCAAACTTGCTCCTAAACATAGCACACTACATTTACTGGAGCCCCATATGAGGTTTTAATGAGTTAGATTCAATTAATTAATTTAAATATTAATGAATGTCTACAGAAATAATTATTAATTATTTCTGATAGTAACACTGATCTAAACAACCAGTAAAGCCCTACACTTTAAAGAGTAAAAGAGCAAAAAAGGTATCATTCAATGTAAAACTATTGCTAGAGAAAACACATTTGTGTTATTGAACTTTTGACTCAAACCCTTATACAGTAGTTCCTGAAATATAGCCCTTGTGACAACTTTCCCATGTGACAACTAGCCCCAGTTTGCCCTATACCTTTGCTGTTTGTGTTTGTGTGTAGATCAAAGCGTAAATTTAATAAGAACAGTGATGGATCAGCGTCCATGTGGCAGACGAAATCTAGGAGAAAAATCGATGTGTGAGGTGTCAGGACAAACTGTATAATCTCCATTTCCAGGCTGAAGAACCTAGACATGGCAAAACAAAACAATTTTTTAAAAGTATTTAGAAAACTCTTTAATTTAATAAAACAGCAAAAACATAGAGGAAATAAATAAATAGCAAACATAAAAAGCCAAATGTAGCTGAAGAAATGCTCTATCCAAGCAAAGCCACTTCAGTATAGAGTTAAATCCAGTCTTCTATCAAAGTAATGCCTCTTGCACAAAGAATATTTGTTAAATAAGATTAATGTGAACAGGCACCCACAGGATGTAGGCGCTGAATGTAACTATCCTAACGATTCAATAAATAATTTTGAGAACACAATAAAAAGCAGAAGCATTGCCCATAATGGCGGTAAATCAAACTCTAGACCACTAGAACAGTGTTTCCAAAGCAATTTCATACCTCCACATTTATTAAACGTACTTTCATTGTACCTCGTTTGATTGCATCAAGCTGAATTGTTCTTGCCAGTAATTTAAAGAGATGGTGACTGTTAGTGACTGCTTTCCATGATTAAAGATAACATGGAATAAAAATTATTGAATGAGGAAAAAAAGTATTTCCATAACCCTTCAACAATATGTAATAACTTTCTCCACCACAAATTTTATATATATATATATATATATATATATATATATATATATATATATATATTTTCTTTTTTTTTTTTTTTTTTTTTCTGCTGATGAAACAAAGGCCATGTGGGTGGAAAATATACTGTAATATTAACCAATAATATCACTTTTCATATTTCACATCCAATCAAAGCCTACTTAATAAAACAAGGTTCCCACTCTTTTTGTTCAATGAATTTCCATGACCTTTCCAGTTGTTTGTGATAACTGAAAATGGACTTTCAAAAACAATTTACACTGATGAGCCAAAACATTATGGTTAATATGCTGTTGGTCCTCCACCTGCCGCCAAAACAGCGCCAACCTGCCGAGGCATGGACCCTACAAGACCCCTGAAGGTGTCCTGTGGTATCTGGCACCAAGATATTAGCAGCAGATCCTTCAAGTCCTGTAAGCTGCGAGGTGGAGCCTCCACGGATTGGACTTGTTGGTCCAGCACATCCCACAGATGCTCAGTCAGATTGAGATCTGGGGAATTTGGAGGCCAGGGCAACACCATGAATTCTTCATCATGTTCCTCAAACCTTTCCCTAACAATGTGTGCAGTGTGGCAGGGTGCATTATCCTGCAGAAAGAGGCCACTGCCATCAGGGAATACCATTGCCATGAAGGGGTGTACCTGGTCTGCTACGAAGTTTAGGTAGATGGCTTGTGTCAAATTGACGTCCATATGAATGGCCAGACCCAGGGTTTCCCAGCAGAACATTGCCCAGAGCATCACACTCCCTCCACCGGCTTGTCGCCACAGTGCATCCAGATGCCATCACTTCCCACACATGTACACCGCCGTCCACGTGATGTAAAAGAAAACGGGTCTCATCGGTCCAGTTTCAACACTCGCGTGCCCATTGTCATCATGGGCACTCTGACCGGTCTGCGGCTACGGAGCCCCATAAGCAGCAGGGTGCGATGCACTGTGTTGTGACACATTCCTCCCGTAACCATCATTACAATTTTCTGTGACTTGTGCCATAGTAGACCTGTTGGTTTGGACCAGACGGGATAGCCTTCATTGCCCTTGCGCATCGATGAGCCTTGGGAACCCAACACCCTGTCGCCAGTTTGTGGTTTGTCCCTCCTCGGACCACTGTCGGTAGGTACTCACCACTGCTGACCGGGAGCACTCCACATGCCTTGCAGTTTCAGAGATGCTCTGACCCAGTCTTCTGGCCCAAAACAATTTGGCACTTGTCAAAGTAGCTCAGGTCTTTACTCCTGCCCATTTCTACACGTTAACTACGAGAACTGATTGTTCACTTACCATCTAATCTACCCAGACCTTGACATGTGGCCTTGTTAGGAGATTATCAGCATTATTTGCCTCACCTGTGAGTGGTCATAATGTTTTGGTTCATCGGTTTAGATTAATTCACAATTTGAGACTTTTAGAACAAATCATTGAAAAGGACTGACTCAAAAGAATAATTTCCTCACAAACTGAACATCACTTACTTGCGAGCAAGTTGCACTCTACACAACAGCAATATCTAGCTGAGTAATAAGTTTGGGAAAAGCAAAACTAGAAAAATTTATATTTAATATAGAAATTTCCACAACTTTCCCAGGCCTGGAAAATGTAATTTTAAAATGTACTGATCTTACCAGGTTTTCCATGAGTGCAATTATCTTCTAATTATTCATTGTTTCACTGTGAAATGTCATATTACAAAAGTTAAATGCATTGCAAATGCCATGTTGTCTTTAAACACAGCGCCAAGCTGAATTACTCTGTAATAGAGCCTTTATAAATAATGTCGGAAACATGCAATAAATGCATCATGACTATAATAGGAATAGGGTGTTTATCATTGCCATCTGAGTGATGGTAGAGCTCAAAGGCATTGCTGCAGAAGAGAGGAAAGGGGGATGGGGTGTGAAGATGAGAGAAGAGAGAGATGGTATTGGTGTGGAGGGGTTGGGTGTGTAACAGCTGGCATGATAAATGACTTTACAGTGATACTGGGCACAAATGAAAGCCCCTTTTTTTCCCTTGACTGCAAAAGAAATCCCCTCACCCCCACACCTCTGTAATGATGATTTATCTGCATTAGTTGGACCTGTCCAATCCGGCACCGTGCTGCTATTAATACAGTGAGGCGCAGGCCCGGTTCCCCCCTCCCATATTTGGTCTAGGGACGCTTGTCTCTCTGTATGCCAAAATGACAACAATCACTCAGCACGATTCACACCACAGGCTACTGGAGACAGAGCCGAGTACCAGCTCATATATCACATCACAAACTGTGTTATACCATCAGAGATTTGCACATAATACCATAAACAAACATGCACAGAACTGTGCTCTCACATCAACACTATCAGGCTTTCATAATGGCTTATAAAACACCAATATTTTACCTGGCTAGAGTCACTCAGCACACCCTGGATTCAAACTCGTGACTCCAGGGGTGGTAGTCAGTGTCAATACTCGCTGAGCTACCCAGGCCCCCATAAAACACCAATATTAACAAATTCTCTCCATAAGACTTCACACTCTTCAAAATAAAAGTTCCAGTTAGCTTTTTGATACATCTATCGCAAACATCTTTTTATTATCTTGTCCCTTAGAAAACAATCAATGTATTGTAGTGCTTTAAAGGAATAATTTTCATTTAATAATAATAAAAGTTATATTATTTGTGTCACCCTCATATCGTTCCAAACTTTATGTTTAGCAGAGTGCCCCAAGTTTTTTGTTTTGTTTTGCTTTTTCATACAAAGGGCATGGGGACACATGGGTGCTGTTGAGCTCCAAAAATGACTAGAAAAAGGTACAACAAAGATCCCATTGAGATTATCGGATTGTTGGACGTTAAACCTGTCATGTGGCCTCTTGAAGCACCATATATGTGAACCACAAATGAGATATGAGGGCTACAGCAGAGGGGAAGATTTACAGTGAATAACGATTTATATGTTAGTCTGTTCCTCACAAAGTTATTTACTGATTACAAATTACATAATGAAAATTGTAATCGGTAATGTAATATATTTTAGATTACACCTTTTAGATAATCTAACCTGACTTCTTGTGTATTACTTATTGAATGTTTTGATAAAAATATATTTTTAAATGTTGAGTACCAATTTGCACTCCTTTCATTAAACTTTATTTAACATTAAATAACATTTATATTGCAATTTAAAAAAATACAGTGCAATCTAATTGCAAGTACTTGTTTTTTGTAATCTGATTATGTAATCCATATTAAATGTAGTCCTTTACTACCCAACACTGGTAACCATATTGCTTCAGGACACTTGGAACTTAAGACACACAAGTCACAAATATGGACTACTTATATGGTGCTTTTCTGTTATTTTTAAAGCTAAACAGCATTTGTCCACATTAATTTAAATTTTATAGATAAAATAAACTGAAACAATCTGCTAAACTACCATTCTAATATTGTGCTTCATGGAAGAGAGAAAGCCATACTAGTTTTTAACAATATGAGGGTGAGTTAATCATGACATAATTTTCAATTTTGAGTGAAATATTTCTTTAAAGGATTAGTTCACCCAAAAATGACAATTCCCTCATGATTCACTCACCTTTAAGCCATCCCAGATGTGTATGTCTTTCCCTCTTCAGCAAAACCGAAATGAAGATTTTTATAAGCACATTTGAGCTCTGTTTGTCCATACAATGAAAGCAAATGGGTGCCATGATGCTGCTGGCTGTTTGACGGTCCAAAAGGCAAATTTAGGCAGCATAAAAGCAATCCACACGACTCCAGTCGATCAATGAATGTCTTCTGAAGCAAACTGATAGGTTTGTATAAGAAGAAAATTGATAATTAAAACATATTTAACTTTAAATTGTTGCTTCCGGTTGGTGTCTGAAATGACCTAACTCTTGTGTAATGTTCGTTCCTCTGTTGTATACAAAGTGTGCGCTTCTGACTTCTCGCGTGAACGCACCATTCTGCTTACGTCACGTGACAGCTTCATGATTTATTAACTTTTAAAAAATGCTTCCTGTTACCAGTCGAACCATCATGAAGCTGTCACATGACGTAAGCAGAATGGTGCGTTCACGCGAGAAGTCAGAAGCGTGGGTAGCTTAGCGAGTACCCTGGCTACCACCTGGGTAAGCCTGGGTATCTTAGCGAGTAAAGACACTGACTACCACCCCTGGAGTCGCGAGTTCAAATCCAGGGCGTGCTGAGTGACTCCAGCCAGGTCTCCTAAGCAACCAAATTGGCCTGGTTGCTAGGGAGGGTAGAATCACATGGGATAACCTCCTCATGGTCGCTATAATGTGGTTCGCTCTTGATGGGGCGCATGGTGAGTTGTGCGTGGATGCCGCGGAGAATAGCGTGGAGCCTCCACATGCGCTATGTCTCCGCGGTAATGCGTACAACAAGCCACATGATAAGATGCGCGGATTGACGATCTCAGACGCGGAGACAACTGAGATTCATCCTCCGCCACCCGAATTGACGCGAGTCACTAAACCACCATGAGGACTTAGAGCACACTGGGAATTGGGCATTCTAAATTGGGGAGAAAAAGGGGAGAATAAATAAATAAAGTTTTAATTATCAATGTATTTTTTACACAAACCTATCAATTTGCTGCAGAAGGTAAAATTGTTTTGAAGCCCTCTGGCTTATAACAATCAAGCTCATAAACTCACAGCCTGCTTTCATCAGCATGGATCTCAGCTAGAGCTGACTGGTTCTTCTGCTTGGATTTAGATGTCTGATCGGAAACAGGAGGGGCTACACATACAGTGCATCTGGAAAGCGCTTCACTTTTTCCACATTTTGTTATGTTACAGCCTTATTCCAAAATGGATTAAATTCATTATCTTCCTCAAAATTCTACAAACAATACCCCATAATGACAATGTGAAAGAAGTTTGTTTGAAATCTTTGCAAATTTATAAAAAAAAAAAAATAAAAAAAAATAAAAAGTAATCACATGTACATAAGTATTCACAGCCTTTGCTCAATACTTTGTTGAAGCACCTTTGGCACCAATTACAGCCTCAAGTCTTTTTGAGTATGATGCTACAAGCTTGCCACACCTATTTTTAGGCAGTTTCTCCCATTCTTCTTTGCAGGACCTCTCAAGCTCCATCAGGTTGGATGGGGAGCATCGGTGCACAGCCATTTTCAGGTCTCTCCAGAGATGTTCAATCGGGTTCAAGTCTGGGCTCTGGCTGGGCCACTCAAGGACATTCACAGAGTTGTCCCAGAGCCACTCCTTTGTTATCTTGGCTGTGTGCTTAGGGTCGTTGTCCTGTTGGAAGATGAACCTTCACCCCAGTCTGAGGTCCAGAGCGCTCTGGAGCAGGTTTTCATCAAGGATGTCTCTGTACTTTGCTGCATTCATCTTTCCCTCGATCCTGACTAGTCTCCCAGTTCCTGCCGCTGAAAAACATCCCCGCAGCATGATGCTGCCACCACCATGCTTCACTGTAGGGATGGTATTGGCCAGGTGATGAGCGGTGCATGGTTTCCTCCAGACATGACGCTTGCCATTCAGGCCAAAGAGTTCAATCTTTGTTTCTCATGGTCTGAGAGTCCTTCAGGTGCCTTTTGGCAAACTCCAGGCAGGCTGTCATGTGCCATTTACTGAGGAGTGGCTTCCGTCTGGCCACTCTACCATACAGGCCTGATTGGTGGAGTGCTGCAGAGATGGTTGTTCTTCTGGAAGGTTTTCCTCTCTCCACAGAGAAATGCTGGAGCTCTGTCAGAGTGACCATCGGGTTCTTGGTCACCTCCTTGACTAAGGCCCTTCTCCCCCGATCGCTCAGTTTGGCCAGGCGGCCAGCTCTAGGAAGAGTCCTGGTGGTTCCAAACTTCTTTCATTTATGGATGATGGAGGCCACTGTGCTCATTGGGACCTTCAATGCTGCAGAAATTTTTCTGTACCCTTCCCCAGGTCTGTGCCTCGATACAATCCTGTCTCGGAGGTCTACAGACAATTCCTTGGACTTCATGGCTTGCTTTGTGCTCTGACATGCACTGTTAACTGTGGGACCTTATATAGACAGGTGTGTGCCTTTTCAAATCATGTCCAATCAACTGAATTTACCACAGGTGGACTCCAATCAAGTTGTAGAAACATCTCAAGGATGATCAGTGGAAACAGGATGCACCTGAGCTCAATTTTGAGTGTCATGGCAAAGGCTGTGAATACTTATGTACACGCTGTCATTATGGGGTATTGTTTGTAGAATTTTGAGGAAAATAATGAATTTAATCAATTTTGGAATAAGGCTGTAACAAAACAAAATGTGGAAAAAGTGAAGCGCTGTGAATACTTTCCGGATGCACTGTATATCAGAGAGAAAGATGTAGGAAGACATTCTCCAGTTTTTACAGATTTAATTTGGAGAACTGCATTATTTAGTGTAACTCTTGTCACACTGCTAAGAAAATTTCCCCTCAGGGATCAATAAAGTATATCTAGCCTAACTGTTATGGACGAGAACTGGACCTGTTGCCAACACAGCACATTCATCTCCAGACACAGTTAGAGAAGACAGAACATTAAGCACATTTGAGTGCATAGTTTATAGTTTAACTCTAAAAGATGAAAGGCCAAAGGCACCAAATATATGCACTAAAGTGACTTATGTTTACACCTTTGGAGGCTATTTTCAAACTTCAAAACCACAGGCTGCTTGTAATTTCAAGTAGTTACAGTCAAGGTACCTTTTTGAAAAAGTAGTTAGTTACACTACAAGTCACGGGTTTGGAACAGCATAATGGTGAGTAAATGAGGACAGAATTTGTATTTGTGGGTGAACTATCCCTTTAAGTTACAGTGGGTAAGCAACTTGATTGAGCCTTACTACCGTGGGGAGTACCGCCACGTGAAACCTTTTTTAATTGTTAATTGTTAATATTATTATTTGTATTGTATTTTTTACATTTTGATGTGTAGAAGGCAATCTAACAATGCAAAATGAATGGTAGCATTAAAGTTATAGCTTAGTTAGCTCATGAATTGATATACAGAAAAAAAAATGCTCGAATGTCAGCCTTTCTCAATAAATTAAAAATGTTGCTTCATAGATATTAGCTATTTAATTATCTTCATGAAAATCAAAGTGAAAATAAATTGTGAACATTGTAATTTCATGTGTTAGCCCTGATGTAAAAACAACAACAATGCATTTAATTAATGCCGTTAACTTATGTTACAACTGACCAAGCTAGTTTTTAGACTAGTCTTTAGACTAGCTAGAATTAGACTGTGTAAGACCTATATATATATATATATATAGTACTGTGCAAAAGTTATAGGCACATGTGAAAAATGATGCATAGTGAGGATGTCTTCAACAATAACACCATAAATAGTTTTCATTTATCAATTAACATCATACAAAGTCCAGTAAACTTAAAAAAAAAGCTAAATCAATATTTGGTGTGGCCACCTTTGCCTTTAAAACAGCCCCAATTCTCCTAGGTACACCTGGACACAGTTCCTTATCTGTCACTCACTCGACGTTGTGTCGATGTAGTGACACTAGGGGTCACTCTTGGGAGCCCCAAACACCTCTGATCTTTTTTTAAAAGGCCAATGAGAATTGGCGAGTGGAATTTGCATGCCACTCCCCCGGACATACGGGTATAAAAGGAGCTGGTATGCAACCACTCATTCAGATTTTCTCTTCAGAGCTGAGCGGTTCTATTCATTGAGCTGAATTCATCCAGCAAGTTCATTCACCTCTCTCTGCTGGATCTTATGTCACATTTCAGCGACTTCTCCCCCTCTGCATCTGTGGTTTGCAGAAAATGCCCCTTGGTGCTTCGGCAGAACATTTAATTGAGTATATTCTAAAAGAGTATATTTTCTTTCTGAAAGAGCGGCACACACGGAACGTCTTTTTAAAGATGCCTATCCATTTGTGTGTTATTCCTGGTTATCTCTCCGCATCCGACGGCCACCATCGCTGTCTTACGTGTCTGGGCGCTGCCCATGTGGAGATATTGTTCGTGGATGGATCATGTCCTCATTGCGAGAACATGGCCATGGCAACACTGTGGTCGCAGCTTGCATTCGTAAGAAAGCAAGCCACCCCAGCGGCTCCCCGCCTCGGTCCTTCTACCTACGGGTATGAGGCCGTGCCGGTTAGCACTGGGGGCGATATGGGGACCTCAATGGGACCACCTCCGCCGGGTATCCCCCCACGGACCTCCCATTCCCCAGCACGCTCGCGCGCTCGGACGAGATTGCCGGCTCGTGTCAGGGCGAGTTCGATCCCTCATTCAGAGCCCGGGAAGAGGATGAGTTATCGAGCGCAGCATCGGAGAGCAGGCTCATCCAGTCAGACGCAGAGGCTTCGACTGGGCTTTCTCCTTCGGGAATGGTTGCTCAGTCCCAAGCTGACCACCTTCCTCCGTCTCATCTTTGCAGGTATGGCGCTCCAGCGGTGGTCCCCCACCCTTGTACGCCCAGCTGTGGCACAAACATGCCCACTCGAGGTTGGACTACGGGGACGAGACTCCTCCCCCCCCCCTTCGGCCAATCTTATGGTGGGCGGCAGGAGCCAGGTAAGTGCTTTGATGTCCATGGACTCAGCATGGCCATGGGACTCGGATCCCCTCGACATGGCACCTCGAGCTCCGCCCCGCCGCGAGGCCCCACCCGCCGGTACGTCCAACGTGATCATTCCCTTGGTCCCCCTCGCCTGGAGTTTCACTCAGTTTAGGGCTCCCTGTATGCCTTGAAGTGGCATCTGTTCGCTAAGTGGTGTTCTTCCCAACGCGAAGACCCCCAGAGATGCACAGACAGATCAGTGCTTTCCTTCCTGCAGGAGAGGTTGGAGGGGCGGCTGTGCCACGGTGTATGTAGCCGCTATTTCGGCTCATCACGATGCAGTAGATGGTAAGTACTTGGGGAAGCACGACTTGATCATCAGGTTCCTGAGAGGCACTAGGAGGTTGAACCCCTCTAGACCGTGCCTCGTCCCCCCGTGGGATCTCTCTGTAGTACTTTAGGGTCTACGGGGAGCTCCCTTTGAGCCCTTGGAGTCAGCTGAGCTTAAGGCACTCTCGTTGAAGACTGCCCTCCTGAATGCACTCACCTCCATCAAGAGGGTAGGGGAAATGCAAGCGTTCTCTGTCAGCGAATCGTGCCTGTAGTTCGGATCAGGTTACTCTCACGTGATCCTGAGACCCCGACCGGGCTATGTGCCCAAGGTTCCCACGACCCCTTTTAGGGATCAGGTGGTGAACCTGCAAGCGCTGCCCCAGGAGGAGGCAGACCCAGCCTTGGCATTGCTGTGTCCGGTGCGAGCTTTATGCATCTATTTGGATCGCACGCAGAGCCTTAGAAGCTCCGAGCAGCTCTTTGTTTGCTTTGGTGGACAGCGGAAAGGAAGCGCTGTCTCCAAACAGAGGATCGCCCACTGGGTCATTGATGCCATCACGATGGCATATCAGGCTCAGGACGTGCCACCCCCTGTGGGGTTATGAGCCCACTCCACCAGGAGTGTGGCGGCCTCTTGGGCCCTGGCCAGTGGCGCCTCTTTGGCAGACATCTGCAGAGCAGCGGGCTGGGTAACACCTAAAACCTTTGCGAGGTTCTAAAATCTCCGGGTTGAGCCGGTCTCGTCCCGTATTGGCAGGCACGAGCAGGTAAGTTCCGGGACAGCTGGCCAAGTGTACCCCTTGCACATAGCACCTTTCCCCTCCCTTGAGGTGAAGACGTGCACTCTTGACTCCCAGTCGTGTTCACAGACTGTGATCCCTGGATGACTTTCCTCCTTAGCCCTCTGGCAGTTGAGTTTGTGGAGAAACTCGCTGCCGGCCCAGTATGTGCGCTAATGAGACCCTGTACTGAGTTAGGTGCTCCACATGTGCTGGTTCCCCGAAGGCGACCCCATTTGATATCTTCCGCAAAATCGTTTCCCTGTCGGTAAACTGCATCTTCCTTGGGCATAGACCCCTCTGCCCCCAGTCGCCATGCCCCGTAGAATCTCCTCCCCCTTCAGGTAGGACCTACCATGGGACCTCTCCACATACTTCCGACTCAAAATACCCCCCCCCCCTTTGGGCGTGGTGTGGTCTCCGCGGTGTCTTCCCCTTAGGAGGGACACCCCCCGACGCAGACACTTATGGCTCCCAGTCAGTTAACAAATTCCACTCTTTTTGGGGAGAAAAGAGAGGGAAAAGTGGCCTCAGCTGGGCTAGCCTGTCCCTATAGTTGGGCAGTTGACTTGTTCCTGATGGACCGTTCGATGTTCATAAGAGCATTGGGGGAGGTTACGTGATGGCCTGATGCGCTGGCTACGAGGCACACAGCAGTCTGCCTGTCACACACCGCCAGTTCACGTAACACAGTTCAGCTAGTTGTGGCATTTTGTATAGGGACCCCTAGTGTCACTACATTGACACAACGTCGAGTGAGTGACAGATAGGGAACGTCCTGGTTACTTGCGTAACCTCCATTTCCTGACGGATGGAATGAGACGTTGTGTCCCTCTTGCCACAATGCTGAACTACCCACTGAAATGGCCGGGACCTGGTCTCGGCTCCTTAGCACAAAACCTGAATAGTGGTTGCATACCAGCTCCTTTTATACCCTTCTGTCCTTGGGCGTGGCATGCAAATTCCACTCTCCAATTCTCATTTGCCTTTTTTCAAAAAAAGCAGAGGTTTTGGGGCTCCCAAGAGTGACCCCTTGTGTCACTACATCGACACAACGTCTCATTTCCTCCATCAGGGAACAGAGGTTGCGCAAGTAACCAGGATGTTCGTCCTCCGCCACCTGGATTGACACCACACCACCATGCCACCACAAGGACTTAGTGTGCATTGTTAATTGGGCATTCCAATTAGAAAAAAAAGATTTTCAATTGGGAGGACAGTTTCAATATATAAAGTCCAGTGTTTAAACAAATATGTATTTCAGTACAAAAACAAAGACGTACAATGCTGCACATGGGAACATGTCCTCTGGAAGTGGTTTTCTGAATCAGTTCATTCAAATGAACCATGCAAATGAACTGATGATGAATCAGACATTCCAATATACATTTTAGAAAAGCGTGTTGGATTATTGCCTCAGTTTGCACAGTTGTAAAGCTGTATAAGCAAAAAACTGTGACATGAAAAATTGTGTAGCAATATTTTGTCATGCTGTTACTGCTGCTTCATTTTGGCATGTCTAATTCAAACTTGTAATTCTCTCATGAGCATCATGCCTCAATGTGCTAACCGCAAGGCCATGGCTCCAACTTCCCTGTCACTTTAAGAAAGGCCACATGAGGTTTAAAAAAAGAAAAGGAAGAAGAAACAAAAACAAAAACAAAGGCATCACCCATCAGTGCAACATCATTTGTCACTGTAGTAATAATGGAACTCTGCAGGATACAAACATCCATTTCCCATCTATGACAAGGCTTTAAATAGTCCTGTGTGTAAAAGTGTTAAAGGAATAGTTCACCCTAAAAATGTAAATCCTCTCATTATTTACTCATCCTCATACCATCCCAGATGTGTATTACTTTCTTTATTCTGCTGAACACAGACAAAGTTATTTAGAAGAATATCTCACCATTCACTTGCATTGTATGGACCTACAGAACTTTGGTCTCGTACCTCACTCTGCGTCTGGGCAGAAGAAGATAAGTGGTGAATGAGTCCCACCTGTGTGCCACACTGGTCTCGCATTCCAGTGAGGGGCGGGAGTATTTAAGGAGAAGAGACAGCAGCAGATGGGGAGCTGAAATCCACCTCCGGTTTTCACATTCTTTGACGTGTCCAGACCTGAAGCCCCAGTCAGTCGAGGTGCTGTGCTGAAGCACACCCTGTGTGCACACAATAGATCTCGCGAGAGGGCTAAGCTCAGCCAGTCGTCGAGATAAGAGGATGCGAATGGCCTTCTCCCTTAGCGGGGCCAGGGCAGCCTCTGCGACTTTGGTAAAGATGCGAGGGGACAGGGACAGACCGAAGGGGAGGACCTTGTACTGGTACGCTCGCCCCTTAAAAGCAAACCGAAGAAACGGTCTGTGTCGAGGAAGGATCAATACATGGAAGTACGCATCCTTCAGTTTGATGGCCGCAAACCAATCTTGATGCCGCACTGACGCCAGGATGCGCTTCTGCATTAGCATCTTGAATGGAAGCCTGTGTAAGGCCCTGTTCAAGGTACCCAGATACAGAATTGGCCGCACAATAAAATAAGGGCTGTAGAAACCCTTGTGCATTTTGGCTAGAGGGACAGGCTCTATCGCTCCCTTCGCCAGAAGGGTAGCGACCTCCGCCCGAAGGACCGAGGCATTCTCGCTTTGTACTGAGGTGAAGAGGATGCCACTGAACCTGGGTGGGCATCTGGCGAACTGGATCGCGTAGCCGAGACGGAACACAGACAAAGTTATTTAGAAGAATATCTCACCATTCACTTGCATTGTATGGACCTACAGAACTTTGAAGCTCCAAAAAGTGCATAAAGGCAGCTTAAAAGTAATCCATTTGACTCCAGTGGTTAAATCCATGTCTGGTTCTTATCGCAAAATAAACCCTGACATGGTGATCAGGACTAATTCTGCGTTAACAACTGGAGAATTCCATGGCCTGAGTTTGGCGATGTGGGTATGTGGCGAGCAGGGCGGGGCCGAGCGGCGTCTGGGCAGAGTGAGGCCAAGAAGATAAGTGGTGAATGAGTCCCACCTGTGTGACACACCGGTCTCGCATTCCAGTGAGGGGCGGGATTATTTAAAGAGAAGAGACAGCAGCAGACGGGGAGAGAGAGACGCATGGTCCTGTGTGTGTGCAATGTGACTACGGGGAAGCAGTGCATTTGGTTTTGCCATTTAAGTTGTATAATAAATATTTACGTGTTTGCCAAGCCGGTCCCAGCTTCCTCCTTCCCATGCATTCCTTGAACTTCGTTACACTGCTGAACAGCTGAAATCCACCTCCGGTTTGTGTTGGAGTTCTGTTGGTGTTTATGTTGTGAAAATAACTGTCTGACTGCTCATTACCCATCCTATTACAAGACTACTTTATACATTCTTTGACGTCAGAAAAAAGCGCCACATCACTGCATCAAAACAGCCAGCTCAGACGGTAATGGCTTTAAGCATTTATTTTGTAATTATTTGAATGTTTGCAACATAAAAAAATATATATATATATATTTGAGCGGTCGTTCTCTCCTGGTAAACAGCAGCACCAATGCAGATCGCACCAGTTGAATCGCACGCCTCTGAGCCCAGCCTAGTGTAATCTCACCAGTTTAATTGTATGTGCGAAGAGCTTAATCTCTCTTTCTCACCTAACACTTTCATGCATGACATCACTCCTTGTGGGCAGGGCCTTGTTTCATGGTTCACTGGGGGGCCTCAAAGTTTTGCGGTATGCAGTTGACAGGCAGTGTATTAACAGACATAAGCTGTTTGGCTTGGAAACCACCCTTATGAGTTCTAAGCCTGCTGTATAAGTGTCATTTTTGGTGTGTCATTTAATAGTGTTGCTGAAGCTTGATGCAGGATGTGGTTTAGCCCTTAATGTTTGTGTTAATGACCATGAATTACACACAGAGAGTGAGAAAGAGTTTCCGTTCTGCCCAACATCCCTGTGCCTACTGCTGTCAGGACTCCAACATAACGCCACACATAAACAACCATTCATCATACTGATCTCCTAGAGAGACAGACAGAGAGAGAGAGAGAGAGAGAGAGAGAGAGAGAGAGAGAGAGAGAGAGAGAGAATACTGTCCAAATATGTAAATGCAAGCCATCGGTTGATGGTGTTTGTTCTACTTACAAGATAACAGATAGACAGAAACAAAAACAGACAGCAAGAAAAAAAAAAACACTTCACACTGGGATTTCAAACCATGTTAAAAAGCTATTTTGAAACTGCAGCTTGTTAAGCATCTCGGTTACTGATGTAACCTCTGTTCCCTGATGGAGGGAACAAGACGTTATGTTGATGTAGTGACAAATCACCTTTGATTATTCAGAAAAGGCCAATGAGAATTGGCAAGTGGAATTTGCATGCCACTCTCTGCCCCAGACATACGGTTATAGAAGGAGATGGCGTGCACCACTCATTCAGATTTGTGCTGAGGAGCCGAGAGAGAGCCCCGGCCATGTCAGCGGTCAGTTCAGCGCTGTGGCAGGAGGGACACAAGGTCTCGTTCCCTCCATCAGGGAACAGAGGTTACATCAGTAACCGAGATGTTCCCTGTCTGTCACTCACTCGACATTGTGTCGATGTAGTGGCACTAGGGGTCCCTATACAAAACGCCACAGGCGCTGAACCGTGTCACAAGGTACGGCAGAGCGGACACGGGCAAGCTGCTGCGTGCCTCGCAGCGAGCACTCGACCACGTCGTGACCTTACAGCATGTCAGTTAAGGTGCCTCCCTGGTCCCATTAAGGGTGGGAGGAGAGCACTTACCAGAGGAGGCTACAGGCGGTGGCCTTTCCTGATTTCTGTATTAAGCAATTTCCCGCTGAGCACCTGATAGAATAGTGCTGGGGAAGTGCTCTTCCCTCTCCTGGAGGGAGAGCCCTACGGAGACCACATCCTTCTGGAGGGAGGTTAACATGTGGAGAATACCTCCCATGGACTTACCGACCGGGATGTTCGCATATGGAATGAAACCCCTGGGGAGGGCCACAGTGGCTGAGGTAGAGCAAAGCTCTGCCGAGGGGAAGACACAGGGTTCACCGACAGGGAAACTGAACAGTGGAAATACATCATACAGGATTACTGAGGGGGGAATCACCATGTATGGAGCACTGAGCCCAAGTACACAGGCTCACCTGAAAAGGGCCAAGAGTACCGGGCCTGGTATCATTACTCCTCTGCCAAATTCATCATGGGACAGTGCTTAAGAAATCGAGAGGGCGTGCAGTGTTCACCAGTTACGGGGAACTGTTATGGACAAGACAGTGCACATTATCACCTCGAGAGGGGAAAGGCACTAATGCAAGTGATACACCCAACCGGCTGCCTGACCTTTACCAGCCATCTCTCTGGTCCCTCCTGTAGAAAGGACAACACAGACCCAACCGTACACCTCTGTGGATCGTCCCCCCGGGAAGAACACCAGTTCGCGAAAAGATGCCACTTCAGATCGTACAGCCGCCTCATGGAGGGGGCTCTGGCCTGAGTGTCTATAACCACTGGAGAAAGGCTTGCTAGGTCTTCCATGTCCCATCCAGGAGCCAGACGTGGAGGTTCCAGAGGTCTGGCCATGGGTGCCGGATCGTGCCCTGCCCCTGAGTGAGAAGGTCTCGCCTCAGGGGAATACGCCAGGGAGGGTCTACTGCCAGGAGTATCAGGTCTGAGAACCAAGTCCGGTTTGGCCAATACGGCGCAACCATCAGGACTTGCTCCCCATCCTCCCTCACTTTGCACAATGTCTGTGCAACGAGGCTCACTAGGGGAAATGCGTACTTGTGCAGACCCCGAGGCCAGCTGTGCGCCAAGACATCTGTGCCGAGGGGAGCCTCAGACAGGGAGTACCAAAGGGGGCAATGAGAGGACAGGTCCACCTGCACCTCCCCAAATCAGCTGGACTACGTGGGGGTGGAGTCTTCACTCTCCGCGGAGCATTACCTGTCGTGAGAGTGGATCTGCTGCATGACTGAGGTCACCTGGGACATGAGTGGCTCGCAGAGACTTCAATGTCTGCTGACTCCAAAGGAGGAGGCGGCGGGCGAGTTGCGACATGCAACGTGAGCGTATGCCACCCTGGCGGTTTATGTATGCCAAGGTCTCTGTGTTATCCATCTGGACCAACACATGCTTGCCCTGAATCAATGGCCGAAACCTCCACAGGGTCAGCAATACTGCCAGCAACTCTAGGCAGTTGATATTCCATTGCAGGCAGGGCCCCGTCCAGAGCCCCGACACTGCCTGCCCATTGCACATGGCGCCCCAGCCTGAATTCGAGGCATCTGTCATGACAATGACATGCCTTGAGACCTGCTGTAAGGGAACCCCTGTCCATAGGAATGTCAGGTCTGACAAGGTGCTGAAGGTTTGGTGGCACCCTGGCATGATTAACACACGCTGGGTGCCATGGCACCATGCCCACCTCAGGACTCGAGTCTGTAGCCAGTGCTGGAGTGGACTCATATGCATCAACCCGAGGGGAAGTACCACCACCGAGGATGCCATATGACCCAGGAGCCTCTGAAATCGTTTCAATAGCACCGCTGTCTTCCGCCTCAAGATTTTCAGGCAGGCCAGCACTGACTGTGCACGCTCGTTCATGAAGCGTGCTGTCATGGTGACCGAGTCCAGCTCCATGCCGAGAAATGAGATGCTCTGCACAGGGGAGTGCTTGCTCTTTTCCCGGTTGACCTGAAGCCCCAGTCGGTCGAGGTGCTGAAGCACACCCTGTGTGCACACAACAGATTTCGTGAGAGGGCTAGGATAAGCCAGTCATCGAGATAAGAGGATGTGAATGCCCTTCTCCCTTAGCGGGGCCAGGGCAGCCTCTGCGACTTTGGTAAAGACACGAGGGGACAGGGACAGACCGAAGGGGAGGACCTTGTACTGGTACGCTCGCCCCTCAAAAGCAAACCGAAGAAACGGTCTGTGTCGAAGAAGGATCGATACATGGAAGTACGTGTCCTTCAGTTTGATGGCCGCGAACCAATCTTGATGTCGCACTGATGCCAGGATGCGCTTCTGCATTAGCATCTTGAATGGAAGCCTGTGTAAGGCCCTGTTCAAGGTACCCAGATACAGAATTGGGCGCAGCCCACCCCATCTCTTGGGCATGATAAAATAAGGGCTGTAGAAACCCTTGTGCATTTTGGTTAGAGGGACAGGCTCTATCACTCCCTTCGCCAGAAGGGTAGCAACCTCCGCCCGAAGGACCGAGGCATCCTCGCTTCGCACCGAGGTGAAGAGGATGCCACTGAACCTGGGCGGGCATCTGGCGAACTGGATTGCGTGGGCTGGGGAGCGCTAACCAGGCTCTCAGCCTCCGTGCTAATGGCACCAGAGGGACGACCAGTTTTATCATGCCCGGGGTGGGTGGTTCGTGGTGAAGCAGAGCCAAAGCCCCACCAGGAAGACCGTCGGGGGGTGGTGAGCAACAGTGGGCAGCGGTAGGGGCGGGCGAGTGGCCCCAAGAACTGCCGAACTTACCTGTTTGCTGGCTTCCCTCTGATGGAAAACAAGGGATCATGAGGTGCTCCCAACCCACTCGCTGACCGAAAGTATTTTCAGCACCTGGCCGTCGCGAGAGCGAGGGCCGAGACGGCTGAGCATAAGAAAATGACCCAAGGAGTGAGGAAACTGTCTTTTACTGACAAGTTGGGTGCCGGGGCCCAGTGGGCATCCAGCGATGTTATAGGCGGAGGCGTGCTCGCCTTATGCTGGCCCAGGGGTGGGAGTGGAGCCCGTGCGCTCACCTGGGTCAGGCCGGTCGGTGCCAGCAACCTCAACCCTGGGTCGCCTATCTCAGGGCCGCTTTGAAGCCTGTCCGGGGTTCTTAGCGGCTGGCTGATGGGTAGGCGGTGCCACCCTCCTGCGGGAGGATCTTCTTTTCTGAGGCTGGCGTGCAAGCTCCAATGGTGAGGGAGCCGGGGAACCAGAAACCAGGGGGCTTTAGCCCCCCTAAAATATTAATTAGCCCCCCTAAATAAATCAAAATATCAGTCAATATATTTTCTCTGTGATTTCTTTTTTTTCGCCAACCATTCCCTCGCATCTTACTGGGTGGGTACTAGGACCTGGGGGAGGCTGCTGCACACGCTAGTGACTGTACACCACACGCTGAACCAGGACAGAAGCAGTGCGTATCTGTTTCGGTGTCTATGTTAACAAATCAATGTATTTACATCGGAAGCAGAAGCAGTGCATGAGCTGCACTGCAGCGGGAGTTTCGGCGTCGAGTTTATTTTTGCAGCGCAGCTCACGCTGAATTAAATTGACACTGCACTGTTGATGGACATGATGAAGAACAGTTGATATGAAAAAGTAGATATTGGACAGAAAATTTATAATCTAGTGTGTTTTTATTTTAATTACAGCTCACAGGAAAACAAATAATAATAATAATAAAATAAAAGCACACAAAAACAAAATTAAATAATTTTAATTATATATATATATATATACAGGGTTGGGGAGTAACAAAATACATGTAACAGGATTACACATTTAAAATACAAAATATAAGTAACTGTATTCCACTACAGTTACAATTTAAATCATTGGTATTTAGGATACAATTACACTTAAAAAGTATTTTGATTACTGAAGAGATTACTTTGCATTTTATTGTCAATTGTTTCATTTAATATTTAGTCCTTTCAGATGGAAAACATTTATACATATAAATGATGCGATCCAAAGTGCATATGAACAGCGGTGAAACACTTTCTTATGAAGTGTTGCTTTCATACGAGCAGACAGAGAAGTAAGTTTGAAGTAAGTTTGGAGCAGAAGAAATAGAAATAAACTTTGTGTAAATTGTCAGCTTTACACTTAGCTAAAATGCTATTTCTAGCCATTTTACATGCACGTTACCAGGCACGATCATATTTTTTTATCAAGAAAATTCACGTTGGATCATAATTTCTTTTTTTCTAGTAAGACCTTTGATATTAGGGCAAAAATCGTATTCTTGATAATAATTTTTGTATTGTTTTCCTGTAAAAATATCTAAAGATCCTTAAAACAATTGATATTGTTTTATAAACAACACTGCATAAGATATTTAGGTTTTTCAGAGAATGTATTTTTAACATGTGTATTTTGTCTTACTGTACTGGCAGAGTTTTTATATAGTCAAAACAAGTGAAAAAATCTGCCACTTTTGAAGAAGTAATCCAAAGTATTTAGAATACGTAACTGACCTTGAGTAATCTAACGGAATACGTTACAAATTACATTTTACATCATGCATTCTGTAATCTGTAGTGGAATACATTTCAAAAGTAACCCTCCCAACCCTGTATATATATATATATATATATATAAGCAGACATATGGTTATATCATTTAAAACTACAAGTCATAGGCTTAAACAAATAAAATAAAACTGCCCTTATATATACTATTATATACTAGGTCTAAAGGGTTAACATCAATACCCTGTGTTGTCACATGTAAACAAATGCACACGACAGCACGGGTAGTTGGTAAATTCAGAAATTATCTTGTATTGAAAGACACTTGTATTAAAGTGCTCTATTGCCCTCAACTTTTTATAAGGATTAATTAACAAAGAAAACAAATGTGGGATGCTGTACCTGGCTGTTGGTGAATACGGTGAGTTAACATATTAGAAGCATAATAAATAATAGAAATAAAATATTAAACACTTAAACGTTTTGGATGGTGTTTGAACAAAGAGATATTGCTAATCAATGCTGTGCAAAATGACTTTTTATGACCATATTTTTAAGCTATATTATTCAGTGTGATCGAGCCAAACCGAGTGGTCAAACCGTCCTGCTGTGCAAAACAACATTCATGCTCATCGTCCTCCCCCTCCACCAAATAATGATGTTAAAAAATTAGCAGAGCTTATTTTGTTGGCTGTCACTACATTAAATAATTCTACAAGACTGCATTAGATTACACCAGCATCATGTAAATAATATTTCATGACGATCAGTCTTGTAACTCTTATCAATAGCTCACACCTGATAACATTTTGTAACTTTATTTTCTGTATAGTATGAAGGTAAAATAGTGCTTAAATGATTTGCATGCGTAGAGTAAGATTTGTAAAAGCATAAATGAAGTTACAAGCGTGAAAGAAAAATTTGCATGCGCAGAGTAAGATTTGTAAAAGCGTAAATGAAGTTACAAGCGTGAAAGAAAAATTTGCATGCGCAGAGTAAGATTTGTGATAGCATAAATCAAATCGCAAGCGTAAAAATAAATTGCATGCACACAGAACATTTTGTAAAGGTGTAAATCAAGTTGCAAGCATAAGAAACAAATATTAGCAATATTTTAATGCTTTGCATAAGTGTAATTCATGTGTTGTGAATCTGTAATTGTGTATTAATACAAAATAAATTTTTATCCTGACTTCCTTTTAAAAAAATAACCTTATTTCGATAGATTTTACACCCATTGTTACTCTAAAAATACATGATGAAAAGACATTTTGGGGAGGGATGCCCAGACCCCCCTAAAAGAGGCTTAGCCACTCTATCCATGAATCTCTAGTGATGTCCCTGGTGGTTAGTGAATAGAACACAGGGTTTTGCGCTAAAAAATTCCAACCGCAAAAGTGCCGCAACTGTTTAGTAAATTTGCCCATGTAAATCTATCACTCACAGCCTCGTTGTTATTCCCGTCAAAAAATAAAGATGGCACTAGTGTGAATAAGGTCCAAAATAGCAATGTAGCAATTTGACAGCTACAGTGTTATACATTGTTACAAAAAAAAAGCTGCATTGTTTTGGAAACAGCTGTTAAGTTAAGAGCATCGCTAGTGCTCATTAGTTAATCCTTAACACTCGCACACCTCCTGAACAGACAGAGAGAATGAAAAAATCTTAACCAGATGGTCATCAACCACAACCTGCGAAGCTTAATAAGGCAGTTGTTACGGTTACAGAGACCCTGTGCGCTCTCAAGCACAGCCAAGGCTGTTCACTTTCATTAGAGTGACCAAAGTTTTGTGTGTATGTGTGTCGGTGACAGGGAAAGACTGCAACAGAGCCTTGTAAAGAAGCCACTGATCCAAGGTCCTCTGTCCTGTCAGACTGAACTCTCCAAGGTAATAACAGCAGAACTTCCTGTTCCCACAACAGCCATCAGGGTCATTGTCAGCAGACAGCTCAAATTCAAATAAAACATATGATGACTGCATGATGCAGACTGCACATGTTTCAATTTGATGTCAATATTTGGTGAAAGTCATTTTATGTAGGTATCATAAAATAGGTATCACTGAAGGTATCAATTCCCTCAAGCCACGCCCCTCTTGCACCAGCAGAATTCTGCAGTATGGTTTTAAATATGGTAATGATGCTTAATTATTGGTGGCTGAAATTCAGTTATTGGTGGCTAAAACATATGTATCCAAATGTCCTTCAAAATTGTAATTTGAAAAAAACTAATAAACACACAAAGACAAAGAGTGAAGGATGTTTCAAATTTTGCAAACAACAGGCATTCAAAATTGGCAGAAGTCTGCAGAACAGACCACCACCAGTGTAAATTGATTTATCGGTATAAGGTCTAACGGACTAAGACTCAAAAACTATCTATGAAAACCTATACTCCTGTGTTGATTCAAACCAGTTGAAGGCTCTACAGAGGCAATAGATGGTTCTTTTGTGAAGAAATGAAAGGTTTCATGAGCCAAGGTCAAGTCCAGAAGGAGAAACTTTAACAAACGTCGGTCTCTACAACTCACCTTTATTTCAGACAAAGCTTGTAAAAGCATGAAGAAATGAACCAGACAGACCTCAAATACAACTTTTGTATTATTGTTTTTCGCACACGATTAGATCTCAAACTAACCGTGTGCGAAATACAAAAATATATTTCGAGATGAGACTGACTACAACACTACACTTACTGCTCTAGACCTTCTGCAACAATACCTAGAATGCATTAGTGAAGAATTCAGTCATGTGAACTGAGGTATACCAATAACAAAACATGACACAACCCATGGCCACATTCAGTCTGTGAGAATATCACGTTAAACATTTCTACAGGACTCTGAGATGGTGTTTTGGGGCAGTGAGACACTAAAATGCCTCAAACTATGGGAGAACAATAGCTCTGTTCCAAAACCTAGTGAACTGCCTACAGTGGGAGCATTTTAAGACATCATAGGTGCGTGCTCCCGACGTGAACACTTAATAATAGCTTAATAATGCTGCCTCCTAAGATACCGTGTTTTGGACAAATTCTAAGACAGCATTGGATGTATATATATATATTACTGATTAATCAGTGCCGATAATTGCTTTTTGGGACTATCTTTTATCTGCAAACATCAATGCCAATAATTGCTGATAGTTTTTTTTTTAATTCCTTTGTGTTCCTCTGATAATTATGTGGGTTTTTTTTTTTTTAATGTAAGGGAGGGCATGCAGAGAAAAATACACTGTGTCTCCTTCCTCATATATTGTGAATAATAATCATAATATATAGGCTATTAAAAGCGTAATCTGGTAAATATTAATTATAGAGCACTGTGCCAAGTCTCTGTCATTTCAAAGTAAGAGTCTCCTGTGTGTTTTCGGCTTGTTTAGTGTTAACCCTTTCGTACGTATGATCAAACCAGTGTGATTACACTAGGCTGGGCTCAGACGCGTATGATCAAACAGGTGTGATCTGCAGTCATGCTGCTGTTTACCAGCAACATCAGTTGTCATAATGACTGAAGCGGTTGTCATAATGAACCAGCAGCTCAAATAGTCTTTTCAGCATCACAATATCTTTATTTTTATATGTTACAAACTGTAAAACAATCACTAAATAAAAGTATAAAGCCGTTACCGTCAGAGCGCACTGTTTAAATGCAGTGCTGCGGCCATGATTTCTGACGTCAAAGAATATAAAAACTAATCAGACCACTCAAGCCTTCTCCCATTCCATCCGTCAAAACCACTTCCGGGGCTGGGAGAGTGGAAGGGCTAGGTTTAACAGTTATATATAAACTGTTTAAGCCAAAGAGCTTTTTTTTCCCCCTTTAAATCAAAGTTTGTTATGTAATTTACCTTAGAGCAGGTTGGTTCCATTCATGGCTTCGAACTCCTTTATGAAAATTTTATGAAATCCATATAAAAATAAAACAATAAAAAAATGAATGGGAAAAATACTTCCGGAAACAACAAAAAAGTCAATTCAAGATAGCAGACAAAGCATGTTGATTATAATGTATGTACCCTTTATATATTAAATACCAAAACTATTAATAATAATAATAATAATAATAATTTAGAAACAAAACAATACTTATATACTTTTTAACTACAAATGTTCTCTTCCATACATCTCTGTGACATGCACTCATGAGAGGGATAACATAAGCTCGTTGGTAAGGTCACGCATCACGTGGAGGAGGCAGGAATTGCATCATTGTTTACAATAGAAACTTGCACAAAGCACAGACCAAGTGCCGTTCACAAACCAAAACAGTCCAAAACAATTTCAAAACAATATAAAATAAAATAAAAAATAATTTACAAATAATAAATAAAAAAATTAAAAAAAACAATATAAACAATGACGTGCTTCCTGACTCCTCCTCCAAAATAATCAATCATTTGCATTCAGAAGAACTTTATGTGTCGGCTGGAGTCGTGTGGATTATTTTGATGCACCCTAAATATGCATTTTGGACCGTCAAAAAATGGAGTACATTCACTTGCATTGTTTAGAGGAGGCCTGAAATGAAATCTTAAAAGTCTTAAATTCTGTTTTGATGAAGAAAGAAACTCAGATACATCTTGGATGGCCTGAGGGTGAGTAAATTATCAGCAAATTTTCATTTTTGGGTGAAATATTCCTTTAATTTATTTACAATTATTTATAATTTAATTAAAAACATTGTGTTAGAAGAAATGTATTATGGCATTACAAATAAATGTTAACATTTTTCTAGTGGGGGAGGCTGAGTTCAGAGAGAGATTGAGGTGGATTCATAGGTGTTGGAATAACAACAATATATAACTTTAAAAAGGCAAATTTCCGGGGTCTCATAGGCGCCATGCAAGTCAGACATGTGAACGATGAGCTCTGCGCACTTTGCTAGATTTAATAATATTTGTGTCACAAACATGGTGAGATTCGATACACCCTGATCCTTAATTGTTTTGAGAAGACAATATGTCAAGGAATTCAAAATCCTCGGGCTCTGGAGATTTTAAAAGACACTTACGTGCTCGGGCTGATTCGCTTCAGCTGCAGGCCGGAAGCCCCGGACTTATTTCGGACGGTGAACTGAAAGAAATCCAGCGTGAATTGATGAATGTGTCTGCAGTGCTGACAAAGGTTGTTGCAGACTTGGAGGATCTTGCTGTAATACGTCGATCGATCACTTCCATGGAGGTGAAATTCTCTGAGTTGGTTACAAGATTGTCAGACGTCGAGAGACGGCTTGATTATCTGGAGTCACTGGAGAGGGAATTAGCTGCAAACACATAGCGACCAAGACAGACTTGGAACGCGTTTGGGAAAAACTGGAAGATTTGGAGAATCGCAGTCTGCGAAACAACGTCCGAATTGTTGGAATTCCTGAGCATGAGGAAGGCCGAGATATGGTAAAATTCCTAGACGAGCTCTTTCCGAGTCTGCTCGATATAACAGGCCATAAACTGGAAATCGAGCGAGCTCACAGAGTCCCGGCTCGGAGACCCACAGAGGGAGACAGGCCCCAATCAATTCTGGCCAAATTTCTGAGATCATTCAATAAAGATGTTGTGTTACACGAGGCGAGATGTAAAGGAAGCCTTTCTTGGAAGAACCACAGCATTTTCTTGTTCCCAGACTTTGTGAATTCGACAAAAGAGAAACATGATCGATTCAAGGAATGCAAGAAACTCTTACATCAATGGAAGATCACTTTTGAACTGATGCTTCCGGCCAAGCTGAGAATAGATACTAAGGATGGACGTAGAGAATTTACATGCCCACAGCAAGCATTGGCCTTCATAAAGTCAATAGAATGAGTAAGCCATTTGGTGATTTTCATGTAGCCGCCTAGTAGACCGACTCACTGAACATACACTCGATTGTCCGAGGAAGCTGAGTGCCTTTTTCGTTTCGTTGTGTGTTGGTTCCGCCTAGCAGCTGGAGTTTGTTTTGTGTAGAATCATTTCTTTGGGATAGTTGTGGATGAATCTGCTCATTCTTGGTGCTTATGCCTCCTAGAGCATCAGTGACGCTTCACAGGATGTGTAAAAATATTGGCCTTACAGATATTTGGAGACTTTTGAACTCATCTGGGAGGGACAATATATTCTTTTCATCTGTCCATAAGAATTATTCTAGAATAGATGATGTTGTTTGAAAGTATACCTTTTTTATGTTTTATTTATTTATTTATTATTTTATTTTTTTATTTTCTAATTGTTGGTGACCACTGTGTGTTTGTGTCAGGTGGGGGGTGTGGGGAACTGTTCAGGGGGAGGGGTTTAATGTTTATAATTGATTCCGTATTTTATGTTATGTTTGTATGATTTATGTATGGAATCAATAAAAACTGTTAATAACACATACAAAAAAAAAAAAAAAAAAAAAGAAAAAGAAAAAAGTCAAATTTCCATACAAAAACACGCTTCAACTTATTGTTTCCATTCTGTGTGAAGCTCCTAGTATGTGTGTGTGTGTATGTGTACTTGTGAGAACTTTTAAAAATGAATCTCGACACATCTGGATTCTGTTTTATTAGTTGCACTGCGTCTAGCTTTTTTTTAAACATATTTTTATGCTTATTAGGGCTTCGCACCGATAGCTTAGATGTGCCCTGCTTCTAAATGGCCCCTTGGAAGGCAGAGCTCTGCCTAAGCAGTAGGCAGCAAGGCAGCTCACTATTTTGGAACAAACGCAATGTCTTGTTTCCAGGGCAGGACATATCTTGGATTAAATAGCTCTTCATAGTGGCCTCAACTGAGCAGTGTGCTGTTGCTAAATAAAAAGAGAACAAGACATTAAATATACAGGAAAGAATAGCAGATATTTTAGTGTAGATCCATTTAAGTCATTGACAGAAAAAGCAGCAAAGCTTGAAACATCCATTCTCACACACACCTCTACAGAAGAGTAGGGGAAAAAAACGTGTCCACTTCGCCATATGTCACTAAGTGTTAACTCAAAACTACCTAAAATTCCATCGCCGGCAGATTTTACAAACACACTCTCCTCCATATGGATTTTTAAGTGACCCAAAGCACTTAACACTGAGAAATCACTTTAAAACACACACACATACACACACACACACACACATACTGTGCCTTGAAGTGTGTGAGAAATATTTACACTTTGTGTAGTACTGGTGTTGGACTATCCATTGCTCATTGGAGAATGCTTGTCGTAAAACATGAGGGTAGATGAGCCAATCATAACATACTGAAGTCATTAACATATAGAAGTCTTAAAGGTACAGTAGCAAGGACAGCCTGTTTAATTCTCAGTGTCAGAGAGAGGGTGGGAAATGGACATGAAAAACAAAACTACAGGTTTTGATGTGAGAAACCTTGACTAAGATTTTAAATAGACTTCAGGAAGTCGTACAAACGTGCAGAATTTGGCACCTATAAGATTCTTTAATTGGAGTGGATATATTACATTGAACAATCCTTTTTTTTTTTTTTTTTTTTTGGCAATAGAACCTCTTATGAAAGCAAAGGAATATGGTTGAAAAAACAAAAATAAAAATACAATCTGACCATTAGAGAGACTCTATGTGTCCCTGTTTTTATTCTTCCTTTTTGCCATTCCACTAACAGAATTTATTATAAAAGAGAGTGTGGCCATCCCTAAGGAAATATGCAGTGTCTGTACAATATCTGCTCTTAGACGTCAATAAACATCTGGACTTTGCTTCTCAAATATGATTGTGAAACAGACAGATGGTGTCTGCAGCTACAGCAAGCTCTTCAAAGTCATTTCCTGAATGTGTTGTAGATGTGCGGCATACAGTGGGTCAGCGATAGAGAATATTCCTTCTAGAGTAACTCAGCATTACTCATTTTAATTTACTAATTAATATGCCTTTTTTTTTTTTTTTTTTTGGCACTTCATATTGATTGAGACCGAGAAGACAGAAAAATATTGGAGAGAGGTAGGGATATTGGGTTTGTGACATGAAACAGGCCAGATTAGAACCTGTGTTGCCTGCACGACCACCACAGATATGTATAAATTCTGAATATTTAATAATGAAAAATAAATACTGATCAATATTGAAAGATAACCACAGAGAAAGAGGAAGAGAATATGAAAAAAAGAAGAATATATAAAGAATATACACTCTCGGAGCACACTGAACATTACGGTCCTAATAAATTGCCTGACATGGTCTTCTGCTGTTGTAGCCCATCCGCCTCAAGGCTCGACTTGTTGTGCATTCTGAGATGCTATTCTGCTCACTACAATTGTACAGAGTGGTTATCTGAGTTACCGTAGCCTTTCTGTCAGCTCAAACCAATCTGGCCATTCTCCGTTGATCTGTCTCATCGACAAGTCGTTTTTGTCCACAGAACTGCTGCTCATTAGATGTTTTTGTCACCATTCTGAGTAAACTCTAGAGACTGTTGTGTGTGAAAATCCCATGAGATTTGCAGTTACAGAAATAATCAAACCAGCCTGTCTGGCACCAACAATCATGCCACGGTCAAAATCACTGAGATCAGATTTTTTTTTCCCATTCTGATGGTTGATGTGAACATTAACTGACGCTTCTGACCCATAACTGCATGATTTTTGCACTGCACTGCTGCCGCATGATTGGCTGATAAGATAATCTCATGAATAAGTAGGTGTACAGGTGTTCTAACTGTCATACCACCTGTCCAATTGACCCTATCCCCTCACATCTTATGCAAGCTGCCTCTCCATCAATCTTACCCATACTCACACACATTATCAACACATCTCTCACAACAGAAAACTTTCCCTATACATTAAAGCAGGCTCGGGTAACCCCACTGCTTAAAAAACCAACACACAACCCGACAGTAGTCGACAAATATAGATCAGTCTTTCTTTGTCAAACATTTGGCTTTCTACTTTCCTGCTGAAAACCAGATGACATTCCATGAGCCAGTTTATGGCAGAGCCCCTCTCTAACTTTCAAGGCAAAGAAAAGTTGCTCCATTTTGATTGGATCATGGCAGGACCAACACAAACAAATGTGAAGCACAGCCATCAGATAAGCAGCTCGGACAACTGCCAGACACCCCTCACAAGGCAGGAAAGACCTTCTAACACATTGGAAAACACTTCTCATTGGTCCATGTGTGGTTTCTTAGCAACCTCTCAAACCCCTCATCCTAAGGCCAGAGGTGAGAAGGACCATAAAATTCTTCAAGACCTCTCGAAGCAGCATTAACTTACCATGTGGCAAAAAAGCCACAAAGACAAATCTTTACACACAAACTTTTATTCCTAACATGAAAACCAACTGCAACACATCCACTCCATGTTTATTCACAGAACTGTTTATGTAAATTGCAGTTGTTCAATTAGCACAATAGTTCACACAAACTGAACTATGGTGGTATAAATTAATGCATGCATAATGTTTAATCTTTCAATATCATGTTTGGTCTCTATATCTTCAGAAAAATACCAATAGTATTTGTGAAATGGTTTGGAAAAGGAGCAATGCATAGATGAGACTTTAAAGACATTGTTCTAACTATGTACTTTAAAATATGCAAATGTTCCACACAGAGAAGGGAGGGTAAGCCACACTGTGTAGACCCCCTCTGATGTCAGCAGCCAATCATAACCCTGAAACAGGAAGGTGCCAAACAGAAATCTCTTCTCTTCATCAGGAAGGTATTAAGCATCCTTACAACAGCCACACCTTCATACGGAGTTCCCGGCTGTTCGAGTTTGGGAGCAATAAGCAAGAATTATTTATATTTATTTATTTATTTATTACTTTTTCACCCAATTTGGAATGGCCAATACGCAGTGCGCTTTTAAGTCCTCATGGTCACGTAGTGATTCACCTCAATCCGGGTGGCAGAGGATTTGCCTCCGCGTCTGAGACCATCAACCTGCGCATCTTATCACGTGGCTTGTTGAGCGCATTGCCACGGAGACATAGCGTGTGTGGAGGCTTCACACCATCCACCGAGGCCTTGGCGCTCAACTCACCATGCGCCCCACCGACAACGAACCACATTATAGCGACCACGAGGAGGTTACCCCATGTGACTCTACCCTCCCTAGCAACCAGGCCAATTTAGTTGCTTAGGAGACCTGGCTGGAGTCACTCAGCATGTCCTGGGATTCGAACTAGTGAACTAGCGAACTCCAGGGGTGGTATCCAGCGTCTTTTACCACTGAGCTACCAAGGCCCCTGCAATAACACAATAATAACACTTCTCCATTATGGTCTCACTCTACAAGAGAGGCATTAACAGATTAATAATGAACATTTTGAATCTCTGGCCTGAGTGGTAGGAAATGTAACAGAATACAAACCAACCAACATGCAAAGACTCACTCCATGAGAGAGAGAGGATAACAGATCATCCAACGTTCTTAGTATTAGTTCTGAGACAGAAGAAGATCGACCAAGTACCAAGTCTCACTACAAGAGGCTTTTGCAATGCCAAGTTTGGAATCCCTATACCAAGGAGATAACTACAGCAACAAGGTTTAGATCTGGTGAGCAAACCCTCTCTTCAAGTTTTGTGCATCTGTGTGTTCCAGATGATGAATCATGCACTGACATAAGGGCAGTATATCTGCATGTTCCAGATTGCAAGAACCCTCTTGGTGCTTCCAGGAGATCAGCATTCCTCAGCTCCTTCATGTCCAAGGCTGTTAAAACGGAATCCAGCTCCTTCCCCACTGTAATGTGGCCCTGAGCCCCAGTGGAAGACGTCAATATTACCAAACTCATCAATCGAGCAAGGAGAATGTAAATATCTTTACTAAACCTCTTTCTAGAGACCTTGGCATTAGCGTATACTATCAGTTTATGATTTTCTAATGTTATTTAGATTGCATAACCTGTGTATCAAATGTTTTGTAAATAATCTTTGCATTATTGTTTAATTAGGAATAAGGTTTTCACCTTATTTATTAACAGCGAAACAGCTATTTATCTTTCATAAGATAATAGTCATACTTTGCCATTGATATCTTTCCATCCTATGCATTTAGCATATCAGTACCATTTGTAGGTTTTGTTAGTTATTATTGTTTATCTTTTTGTACATAAAACTCATGTTATTACAACTGTGTGTTCCTTGTGTTGATGATACAGAAGAGCTCTAAAGGGTTAGGCCGACTCTCATGAATCCTTCAGATTAATCAGATGACCATTTCCCTCCAATTTACATATTTCTAATTTATTGAATGGTCCTTTTGGAACATTCTTTTACTGTTAAGGTGAAACTTAGCTGGTGTCCCAAGGATGGAGGGAGGGGCTGTCTGATATTAATAAACACACACTCATACATACCTTAAGTGACTTGTGATCAAAAATCACCACATACTTTGGTGTCTTGTGTGAGGCCCAGTTCATTTCAATTGGTGCCAGTGTGATTCTCACTACAGTCGTTTTCAAACAGTTGTCTGCTTTTCTCACACAGAACAACCTAATCGAGAGACATCAGTCTGGCTTCAAAAAAGTACACTCAACAGAGACTGCCTTCTTGTCAGTAGCTGAAACCCTGCGACTGGCAAGAGCTAACTCCAAATCATCAGTCCTCATCCTCCTTTTACTTGTCTGCTGCTTTTGACACAGTCCATTTGACCCTATCCCCTCACATCTTATGCAAGTTGCCTCTCCATCAATCTTACCCACCCTCACACATATTATCAACACATCTCTCACAACAGGAAACTTTCCCAATACATTAAAGCAGGCTTGAGTAACCCTACTGCTCAAAAAACCAACACATAACCTGACAGTAGTCGAGACAAGATTCTCCTGTCCACCCTATCTGACCTGGGCATCACAGGAACTACACTTGGATAGGTTGAATCATACCTCATTGGCAGATCTTTCAAGGTCTCCTGGAGAGGAGAAGTGTCCAAGTCACACCAGCTGACTACTGGTGTTCCTCAAGGATCAGTACTTGAACCCTTCCTCTTCTCAATATACTGTACACAATATCACTCAGACTGATCGAGGCACATAGCTTTTCCTACCACTGCTATGCAGATGACAAGCAGCTCTACCTGTCATTCCAGCCTGATGACCCTACTGTCTCGTAGCGCGTATCTCTGCCTGCTTTTCGGACATTTCGGCCTGGATGAAGAAATGCCTCCTTCAGCACAACCTTGCCAAGACAGAACTCTTTGTGATCCCAGCAAACCATTATTTTGACCAAAACCTCACTATTCATCTTGGTTCAACTACACTAACACCAACCAGAACTGCTCAAACCTGGGAGTGGTGGTAGATGACCAGCTTAATTTTACCTCCCACAAAGACTGGACTTCTGTAATGCTTTGTTGGCCAGCCTATAAGCTAACACTTTTAAGCCACTGCAGATGGTCCAGAATGCAGAAGCGCATCTGGTCTTCAATCAGTCAAAAATGGATCATGACACCCCACTCTTGATTTCACTTCACTGGCTACCTGTAGCTGGCCACATCAAAATCAAGGCTTTGACTCTGGCCTTCAAGACAGCCAATGAAACCGCACCCTCTTACTTCAATTCACTTCTCCAGGTCTATGAATCTAAAATATTTCTCATTCATTTGAAATTATAATGCCTCTTTTTACATTTTTCAAATCTCTAAAATTGTGTTTATTTCCAGGATAAAAAAAACAAAAAAAAAACAATCCCAGATTTTCAATGTGGTCTATCTATATCTGTATGTACAGTATATCTACTGTATCTGTATATCTATCTATCTATCTATCTATTAGTATGTTTTTCTTGAAAGAAAGAAGAAAGAATGTTTATCTTGAAAGAAAGAAAGAAAGAAAGAATGAAAGAAAAAGAAAGAGAAAAAGAAAGAAAAAAAGAGGAGAAGAGTGTGACAGAGCTCTCTGCCAGTGGATGCTTAGCACCAAGATAAAGAAAGCAGTCAGCAGGACAGAGAACAGAGAACAGAGAGAGAGAGAGAGAGAGAGAGAGAGAGAGAGAGAGAGATGAAGGACATTAGAAAAAGAGGGAGAAATAAAAAAATAAATAAAGAGAAGATGAGACGCAGAGCATCTGAAAAGCAGTGCGCTCAGGGAAGGCTGTGAATGAGCCAAGAGAAAACAGCAGAGGAAAGTGTCCTTGTTTAGAGTTTTAGAGAGAAGGACAGAGGGGTGAGTGAAAGAAGAAATTGCTTTCAGAAGAACACAAGAGCAAAGTGACTGGGGACACTTCAATGAAAGTATTTAGCACTCAAACACACACACATTTTTACTTTCTCACACTACAGCCGAGAGGTCTTACTTATAGTTGAGCATTTAAATTATTTCTCCTATCCCAACTTAATATAGAGAGTCAACAAAGTAAGCCATTTGTAGGTTGATTTCACCTAAAAGTGTAACAGAGTGGCTCTGTGGCTCTGTGAGTTTGTTTGAGTGGCCCTTCCAGCCCGACACAGCAACACTACCTCGACCAATGGCACGCGTTTAGAGCAGAACTACTGTATCTGTTTGTATAACCAATGGAAGACGAGGGGAGTTTTCTTGGAATCTTTTAGAAAACAGTGATTATTTTTTTTTATTTGTATTTCTTTCTGTTACAATTGATGATGCTAGAAATTTTTTTTCAGATTAAAGTTGGGATACGAGAAAATGTTAACATTGGATGCATCAGTCTGTACGTTTCTTACATGAAATCTTTTAGCTCCAAGGTATGTGTGTGTTTGTGTTTTTTCACATGAAATAATTATGATGCCTTAAGATGACTTGGGAATTTTTTTAATGTTATGCAAACACACACACACACACACACACACATGGCAAGGCAAGTTTATTTATATATGACATTTCACCCCATGCTTCCTAGCACTTGCCATAGATGTGGCTGTCTTGTCGGACACTTCTAACGCACCTTACAGTCTAGCTGATCCCACAAAAGCTCAATGGGGTTAAGATCCATAACACTCTTTTCCAATTATATGTTGTCCAATGTCTGTGTTTCTTTGCCCACTCCAACCTTTTCTTTTTGTTTTTCTGTTTCAAAAGTGGCTTTTTCTTTGCAATTCTTCCCATAAGGCCTGCACCCCTGAGTCTTCTCTTTACTGTTGTACATGAAACTGGTGTTGAGCAGGTAGAATTCAATGAAGCTGTCAGCTGAGGACATGTGAGGCATCTATTTCTCAAACTAGAGACCCTGATGTACTTATTCTCTTGTTTAGTTGAACATCTGGCCTTCCACATCTCTTTCTGTCCTTGTTAGAGCCAGTTGTCCTTTGTCTTTGAAGACTGTAGTGTACACCTTTGTATTAAATCTTCAGTTTTTTGGCAATTTCAAGCATTGTATAGCCTTCACTCCTCAAAACAATGATTGACTGATGAGTTTCTAGAGAAAGCTGTTTCTTTTTTGCCATTTTTGACCTAATATTGACCTTAAGACATGCCAGTCTATTGTATACTGTGGCAACTCAAAAACAAACACAAAGACAATGTTAAGCTTCATTTAACGAAATTAAAAAGCTTTCAGTTGTGTTTGATATAATGGCAAGCAATTTTCTTGTTCCAAATGAGCAATTTAGCATGATTACTCAAGGATAAGGTGTTGGAAATGGGGCCTGTCTAAATTTGATCAAAAATGATCTTTGTGCTGTGTTTTACATCAGTAATGTCCTGACTATACTTTGTGATCAGTTGAATGCCACTTTGGTGAATTAAAGTACCAATTTCCTTCTGAAAGAGCAAAATGGGGCCTGTCTAGATTTGATCAAAAATGACTTTTTGTGCTGTGTTTTACCTCAGTAATGTCCTGACTATACTTTGTGATCAGTTGAATGTCACTTTGGTGAATTAAAGTACCAATTTCCTTCCGAAAGAGCAAAATCTGTACATTATTCCAAACATTTGGCTGCCAGTGTATGTACTATGATTCACTTCATGGCAAGCCATCATGTTATAATCTAACTGGAGTAAGTGTGCGCGAGGGATGAGCGTGCCAGAGTGTACATCAGCCGGGTGCAGTTTCAATCTCTCCCCCTTAGATTGGGTCATTTCACGCGACTCATAGAAGCAGCGCTGACCACACAGAGATATGCCAGTTTCAGAGTTTATACTTATTTACATGACCTGCTTTCTTATTATTTGAACTTTAATGAAGGATGCATTAAAGGTATAACAATGAGGTGTTTCCTTTAAAGATGCTGACATGCAAGTTTCGCTCCAGTGAAACCGCAGCTCCGGCTCCGCTGTATTTCACAACGGGAGTGCTTCTGTATTTTATTATTTTATATTTTTGTATAATTTCCTCATACCTTGCGATCTACATCACCTGAAGCTGTTTGGAAAGTTTGGAGTTCGTCTGGACTGTAAGCTGTGTCTTCTTCCTCTCCACTGTCAGGCACGAGCTGAAGTGCTGCTCTCGTGTTCCATCATTAATGTCATATCTGATCTCATGTTACATTAAACGAGATCAAATGACTATTCAATAACAAAAGTTTCTGTCGACAATTTTTTATTGTTGTCGTCGATAATGTCGACTAATCATTTTAGCCCTAATTCGAAGTTGTGAAATCCAAAACATTCAAACCACCCTGATCTTGTGGATTGCATATTATAGTTTTTTTAATTTTTTCTTTTTTTTAAGTAATGAGGCTTGTTTTTCCACACAAAATCAAATAATATTTTGTCAAACTCTTTAATAAATGACTTTGGTACAAATAGAGTCTGGGAGATACTGTATATGCAGACCTTGACAAAACTAAATGAAATGCCCATTTTTAAATGTTACTCTTACATTTATAATTTCTATTAATAATACATGCTTTGTAAATGCCTTTTCATACTAATAGCATAATAATAATAATAATATTAAGTATTATTATTATTATTATTATTATTATTATTATTATTATACAACTATTATTTAATATATATATATATATATATATATATATATATATTTTTTTTTTTTTTTTTTTTTTTTTTTTTCTTACCAGATGAAGCTGAATTTGTAGGCTACATTAACTGTGGAATATGTTGTTAACTTTGGTTTCTCCTGGTATTTCTGATATTAATATCTGCATGAAACTGTTTGTCTGTACATGTATAACAGCATTATTCTGAAGGCAGGAGGTGTCAAGCAAAATGTGAAATGTCAAGCACACATTTTGCAGAAAATAATCAATACAAATTAAAACATTAAAAGAAAGTAAAATAAAATAAATATAGCGAAACAGGTGAAAGTCCCGTAAATCTATCAGAAATTTTTATGATAAGACACCATTATTTAGTTTAATAATAATAATAATAATAATAATAATAATAATAATAATAATAATAATAATAACAATGTTAAATTTATATAGTGCCTTACCAGAGGTAGCACAGTTTAAAGAAGTAGAAAAAAAAAGATGGAGCATGTTTCAGTTTCTTCATTTTACAGAAGGAGGAATATTCCGAATAGATGAATATTCTATGGAGAATTTAAACTTGAACTTTTTTTTTTTCAGAATAAAGTTTTAACCAGATAATTTCCATAATCGCTGATGTCTATATAAATGTGGTCAACTTTAAAAGATGGACAGACGAGCTCCGACGTGAAATCATCACTTCAGGTCAGGAATTTAACATCGAGCTCAGGTTTAGGCTATAAATGAATACATGGGAATCATGTGTGAATCGTGTGATGCATTAACATAGACATTTCAAGAAGTGGAAAGTGTATATGATGTTGTATCTTAATGTTACACTTGACAAGCTCCAGATGCGCACAATTAACAGAGACCACAAACGGAGTCGAGACCGTGCCCATCCGATCCAAAATCACAACATGCACATTGCATTTTAGAAATATTGGCTGCAAGATTCATCAGTTCTTTGTATTTTTGGATATATTTATTTAAAATGTCGCTTTATCCTTGTTCCTCCTGGATAATCAGTCATACGAATATTTTTTTATATTATTTGGATGAATCTGTTATTCGTTTTGAAGTCATTATTCATGCCTTTCCAAATAAGGTATTCGGCTTTGGGCACATCCCTACTACTGGTGATGAATGCATGAACAAGTTTCTCTAAGTCTTGACTGGATACAAAACATCTAATTCTGGCTATATTTTTTTAGATAATAGTAGGCTGATTTAGTTATTGCTTTGATGTGACTACTGAAACTATGGTCTGACTCCAAAATTACACCAAGATTTCTTACTTGATTTTTTGTCTTTTGACCCTTAGAGTTAAGGTATGTATTCACCTTTGGAATTTTGCCTTTGTTGCCAAATACAATTACCCCTGTTTGTTGTTTAACTGAAGGAAGTTTTGGCACATCCAACTGCTAATTTCATCAATGCACTAGCACAGAGAGTCTATGGGGCTGTTGTCATTTGGTGATTGGGCTAGACAGATCTGGGTGTCGTCTGCAAAGCTATGGTATGTAATTTGGTTCTTTTTTCATAATTTGGCCTAGTGGGAGCATATACAGGTTGAACAGGAGCGGTGCAAGAACTGAGCCTTGTGGGACTCCACACTTCATGGTTGTCCACTCGGATTCATAGTTGCCTATAGAAACCCCTCCCTTCTAGATAAGAACTAGCTGAGGACCGTCCAAGAGAGCCCTACCCAGTTTTCCAATCTGTCTAGGAGAATGTTGTGGTCAACAGTTTCAAAAGCAGCACTGAGATCTAATAATACCAGCACTGATATTTTGCCTGAATCAGTATTTAGCCGAATATCATTAAGGATCAGACATAGTGACTAATTTCTGAAGTTTTTGTGGTGGGTGCTTTCTGACCTCAGTGCAACATGAGGATGAGCTGATCGCCATTCTAATATCATTTATCTTCTTCATGAAAAAAAGATGCAAACTCGTTGCACTTGCTGTCAGAGAGCTTTTCACAGGCAACCTGTGTTGGGGGGTTGTAAGTCTATCTACAGTAGCAAAAAGAGTGCGGTGTTGTTTATATTGCTGTTAATAATGTTTGAGAAGAAGGTCTGCCTAGCTGTGCCTAGTTCTGAATTGAAAGCATGGAGGCTGTCTTTATAGATATTATAATGGACTTCAAGTTGTGTTTTCTGACACGTTCATTCTGCTTTCCTCCATTTTCTTTTCATGTTTTTCACTGCTGTTGTGTTTCTCCAAGGTGCTTTATGCCTGCCAGTGATCGTCCTGACCTTTACAGGAGCAATGCCATCAATAGCATTTGTAAATTTTGAGTTAAAGTTATCGAGGAGAACATCAACACAGTCTGTGGATATACTCGGTTTCAAAGATATAACCTTGCTAAATTACACACTAGCGTTCTCATATATGTACCTCTTTTTGACAGAGACAGATCTGACTTCAGTGGCAGGAGAAATCAATATTTCAAATAAAATACAGAAATGGTCAGATAGCGCGGCGTCCTTAATTATAGTGGATGAAATGTTCAAACCCTTACTAATGAACAGATCAAGAGTGTTTCCGCGATTGTGTGTGGGTCCATCTACATGCTGAGTCAGATCAAAAGTGTTTAAAACTGTTATGATTTCTTTGGTAGTGTTGTGTTCAGGATTATTTATATGAATGTTGAAATCCACACACACACACACACACAATATCCAATGGCAGAGTTTGTTTACCCTGTTACTGCTGTAAATATCCAGAAGTATCTGCTCCTGTTACATGGCAGGTCGGATGGGAAAAAGAAGCTAAATCAAAGTGACAATCTAAGAGTCTCGAGTGACACAGCTCGGCAAATTAATTCACGTACACATATCCATCGCAAAGCCCTGAATCCCATAAATTACACAAAAGGCACATGAGTAATATGTTTGTTCATGCTATACACCAGCATGCTCCACAAAATGAGATAATGACTTTGATTTACATCCAGTACGCTTGGCATGACAAGAGGAAAGGAGATTATGCTACGGGCAGCACACTAGTAGACGTATTTTACTTACATGCGCAGATATTCATTTATTTATTCTAATAATAGCTATATTAAATATAAATATATATAAAAGATATAACATACTTTAAATAGTTTATATGCAAAAAAATTTAATTATTTAATATCATATAAAATTATTTGATGTTTATATACAGTATTTATCAAGTACATCATGCATTTAAAATGTATATTGAAGTATTATAATTACTATTTGAGTATTATATTAAAAATAAATATAAGCTTAATATATAAGTATATAATTATTCTAATTTAATACTTTATATTATTATATACTAATTATAATTAATATTTATATATTCATCTCTGAAAGTCTCCTGGGAGCATTCACACACACACACACACACACACACACACACACACACACAGACCATGACAATTAATTAAATATGGGTTGTTTGAGATGCAGGTGACCCTTGACCTCTGGGTGAGGGATAGGACAAGCAGGCGTGAAAGATAATCACTGAGACAGAGGGACTGTGTGTTGGGAATGATCAGCCAATCTGAATCAAGATGTGAGAATGGGACAGCTGAGGTCTGCGAAGACTTTGGGATTTTTAGGATTTCTGTAAGAGAAAAGCAGAGGGGGACTAATGGAAAGCAGGGACGAAATAGAGGTATGTGTATGTGTGGGTGTGTGTGTTGGAGGGGGCAGCTGTGAGAATAAATGCGGATAAATGGTGAAAGCAGTAAACAGTGTGTGTGAAGGACGATCAGGGTTAAATCTCCTCATGTGATCCACAGAAAGAGAGGATGAAGTGGGAAAAAAGAAATGAAGAAACACAATTTCAGCACCTTTGAAAAACACTCTATTCAGGAAAACAAAATATATTACATTTAAATGTAAAAAATATATATATATATATATATATATATATATATATATATATATATATATATATATATATATATATATTATATATTAAAAAGTTTAAATAGTATCTACCACACCTACATTTGGTAATTTAATTCTGTCTTATATAAGACAGAATTAAATTACCAAATGTAGGTGTGGTAGATACTATTTAAACTTTTTAAATAGTGGCACATGCCACTGATGTATTATAAAACAGTATATAATCTAACAACATACACGTTTGTAGTATAAATATTGTGACAGAACTTAAACTCATTGCTGGTAGAGCAACTTTATTTACACCTTTTGTGTTCATTTTTATTGAAAATAAATGACTTTCCAATGGCGTACAGCCACTGTCTGTCTTCGCTTACATGGATCGATAATGGAAAAATAGTGAAATTGGCAAAAAACAAACATGAACTGGATCGTACGCATTTTTAATCATCAGTCATACTAATATCACTACACTAGATCTTAGGCTGAAGCCTGTCAAATTCACATGCTTATCTTTCCATGTCTTCAAAGCTTATGCAATATTTGTATAGTTCTGACAGTTCCATCGCACTATTGACATGCATATAGCCGGGCTGTGAGGGCAGTGTTATTTGCACGTATTGCAAATAATTATTTGGCTATACTGAACCAGTGGTAGGGGGGCCCCTGGTGGCCATATGCAGCCACTTATGTCGCTTAATAAGTAGGGCTGCACTGCGTCTGAGCAATAGTAATAGTGATGCTTGGCTTAAAAGCGCCACTTATACAGCAGGAAAGAAATATAGTTGTTTTTAGTAGGACATTTGATGAGCTAATAGATTTCCCCTCACTAGGCTGCCTGTCCATCACTGTCAGATGCTTACGTCTTTAGCGTGTGTGTGTCAGCGTGGCCCACAATGACTATCTGTGGATACTTTCATTACTAATTTTAAACCACAGCTGGTCAAACGGATGGATGGACATTGAGGGGGGACTTGGCTGGCAAATGATTTCAATAAAAGTGACACGAGAGGAACGACGCAATACATTGATGAACATAAGTCAGACAAAATAAACAAAATCACTCATGCATTATAAAGCTGTGTTTGTGAGAATGCATAAGAATTCAGTTTTACCACCCATTCTATTTTCCTTCATTTTCCTCATACCGTATCTCTCTTTTTCGTGCCCTAGCTGGAGTTAAATTAAACCACTATATTTATCTGCAGGTTCAGCAGTGCTATCTATGGCTGTCATCACAGCAGACCTGCTCTCACATTTAGACAGATTCAGAGGTGCTTTTTTAGCTTAAGTGGACCCATTATGCCATTAAGTCTTGAATGTGAACTGTGAAGTGTAATGCGTATGGCGATTGTGCAATGAGGGCTTCACATTGTGCCCTTCAGTTGGGAGAGAAAGAGATGTGTGTGTGTGTGTGTGTCCAGATATTCCCTACGCTGTGGGGACCAAATGTCCCCACAAGGATAGTAAAACCTGACATTTTTGACATTGTGGGGACAATCAGTCAGTCCCCATGAGGAAAACAGCTTGTAAAAATGTTAAAATGCAGAAAGTTTCCTGTGAGGGTTAGGTTTAGGGGTGGGGTTAGGGTTAGGGTATAGAATATAAAGTTTGTACAGTATAAAAACCATTATGTCTATGGAGAGTCCTCACAAAACATGAAAACCCAACGTGTGTGTGTGTGTTTGTGTGTGACATTGATTGCTTAATTTCACTGTTCAGAGAGGGGGATAACAACACCTGGAGTACAAACATATTTTACAGTGAATTTTAGAGCTAATCTGAAATCATTTAGTCACTCTTTTCTCTCAAAGGCTTTTTGATGAAGGGTGAATACAAGGAGGTTCCAGTTTCATGTGCTTTTCTAAAAATAAAGCACACATAGTAAGTGTTTTAATGTAGTGTGAGCAGTTCTGTAGGTCATTCATTCATGCAAACACACACACTCACCCCTGAGGAAGGGTACGCCGTCCACCCAAGCTCTGCTGTGGCAGTCCGAGTGTCCATCAACGTTTCTGTAAATCACACAGAAGCAAAGAGAGATTTATGTTGAATCACAAATATGTATGTTTGAATTTTCAAACTTGTTAGCCTGAAGTTTGATAAGCTTGAAACAATATAATATTCAAAATAAAAGCTGCCCTAGAACACTTCAGTGGGTTAAATAGAGCCACACTTGGACAAACACACTCAAAAAAAGATTTACAGTGAGCAGCTCTAGAGCAGTTCTTTCAGTACACAAGTATTACACATAGCTGCTCTTAAGAGATAATCTTTATTAACACAAAACATAGGAATCTGCTCTAGATCAAACACACTGCTCTAGAACAAACACTCATAGGGTTACAAGCTGTTATTTTAATGCACACTTAAATGTAACAAAGAGTGGCTCATTAGAAGATAATTTTTAGGGAAGTACCTTTTCTAGAACAGCTGTCTTCAACCCTCTGCAGTGAATGTTTTCTAGAGCAGTGGCACACAACAGAGAGAGCTGCTCCAAAACACAGGCTGCTCTAGGACAAACATGCATCTCTATAGAATCTTCTAGAGCAGCGACACTATGCAAAGAGCTGCTCTAGAACACAAAAACACAGAGGGATGCAAAGAGCAGCTCTAGAGCAGATATTTTCTATTGTAAAAACTGCTCTACATAAAATGAACTGTTTCAAAGCAGCAATGCACAACAGAGAGAGATGTTCTAGAACAAACACACTCCAGAGGGATAAAGGCAGCTTTTCTAGAGCAGACACTCTTTCTGGAAAGAGTTGCTCTGCAAAACATTACACAGTGCCAAAGTGAGCTATTCTAGAGCACTTGGACAATGTAAAGTGATTCTGAACTAAATTTTTAGAATGTTCAAGAGCAGCAACAGTCTACAAAGAGCTGCTCAAGAACAAACAAACACAGATAAGGTTATAAAGAGCAGCTCTAGAGCAGATATTCTCTAACGAAAAACTGCTCTTAACTGTTAAAAAACAGTAACACACTACAAATGGAGATGCTCTAGAACACAAAAACTCCTAAACATTACAGGGAACTATTCTAGAGCTGATAAATACTACAACAAGAGCTGCTCTAGAACTCTCCAGAGGGTTTTACACAGCTGTTTTAAAGAAGCAACATGCTACAGAGGGAGATGCTCTAGAGCACATACACTCCAAAACGTTACAGGGAGGTGCTCTAGAGCTGATAAATAAAACAAAAGCTGCTCTAGAACACTCCAGATGTTTCAGACAGCTGTTCTAAAGCAGCAAACAAACTACAGAGTGAAATGCTCTAGAACACACTCTGTGATACAGGGAACAGCTCTAGAGCTGATAAATACTACAATAAGAGCTGCTCCTCAGAGGGTTTCAGACAGCTGTTCTAAAGCAGCTCTTGCCATTAAGAACAGGCTCTAGAAAACATCCCAAAAATGACACCGCTTCCAGAATCGAAAAGCTCCTTAAAGTGTGGTCACATATACCTTTGCACCGCAAAATTCTGCCCATGAAGAAGGTGTGTGCTGGTGCTGAGCACTTGTGAAACCAAAAAAAAGAACAACAAAAAAAAACAATGAATTGCCAAGAAGCCTCTTTTTAATGCTGCACTTTATACTCTGGAAGAGTTAAATAAATTGCAAAATAAATAAATAAATAAAATTCTTTTAAAATGCTATCATTTTCTATTGTGAATATTCAGTGTAGCTGTGTACTGCCCACACAGAGCTCACTGTCAAACGAACCAACTTTCTATTGGTCAATGTGGCAAATTCACCTGCCAAAGTTCACCAAACATGAACGCCACACAAAATCCGCAAGGGTAAATTCTTCTGACGATCGCGCGGATTCCCATTTAGATGACTGTATTTCGGCCACTGAATTCTGCAGTGCGAAGTTAAATGTGACAGCGCCATTACAGCTTTTCTATTGGAGAGACAATCTACAGAGAAGGCCACACTAGAACAAACACACCAAAAAAGAGTTACAGTGTGCCGTTCTAGAGCAGACACAAGACAGATGCTCTAGTCTAGAATAAAACCAACCAACCACAATGTTATCGAAAGTTTCTCCTGAGCAACCACAACAGCGCTGTGTTTCTTAAGACTTTAGGATAAGCCGTTAGTGTCCTTTAAGCGGTCAGCTATTGTCAGACCTTATCAACGGGGATATCTTTGATTAGGAGAGAGAATAATCCACATACACACACTCAACCAAACACAGATAAGATAGCTGAAAGTGATAGAAAACCTGGACTCGTACCGACCATCAGTGCCAAAGCAAAGCAGTGATAGCACATACAAAATCCCTCATATTAATTTTGTGATATTGTGTGCAAGCACAAATTTGCATGCATGAGTAATTATTTGAAATCCACATGAGCATTGAAGAGGGTACTAAATACTGAACATGTCGCTATGATACTGTCCACTCTAGTTCTCATGTGCTGTAGGGTCCCCCTGCACTATGACATCATTAAAGTACTGTACAGCATGAGTTTCTGGAGTCAAACCGCATCAATTTTAATGGATCTACATCTCCTACTGCCACCTCCGGACATTCTCCTTCTACCCTTCTCTCTGGGTCCCTCACAGACACACACACACGAGATGTTATGACACACTATGTCTTAATTGCATCCCTGTGCGCTCAAGCTCTGAGCTAAGCCTGTCATTCTGGGATGGTAATAAGTAACAAGTGATGTCACAGGGGAAAGGGAAAATGATGAATATCTGCTCTCTTTGCAAAACACAATCAAAGGCTATGTGCCAAAAGCCAACTGTCATCTCTCGTCCTCTCTCTCAAATTAAAGGGATCACCCAAAAATGGAAATTCAGTTCATATTTACTCTTACTTGTATCATTACAAACCCATATGCTGTTATTTTATTCTGTTTAACACAAAAGTAGAATTTTTTGAAGAATCTTTACGCAATAATTTGCATACAATAACAGTTCACAATGACCATGTTTTTCAACCCCAAAAAGGATTAATAAACACATGCACAATAAATGTAGCCTATACGATTTGTGCGTTACATTTCATGTAATCTGAAGCCATATGATTTGTTTGAGAAAATTATGATAAGCCACCTCCACTGAGGTTTGCCCTTAGCCTGCATACAAAATTGACGTCATTGCCGTCGAAATAACACTCACTCTTGTGTTTAATCAGCAAACATGATACGCAATTTTTTAAGTCATTTTGGATTCGAGCTTCTGCAGAGGGAAGGATTATCAGTGAATAACGACTTACACAAAGCTACTGTATGGCTTCAGAAGACTCTACATATACTGAGAATACTGAGTCATATGGACTATTTTTATGGTCATTTCTTTGAGTTTTTTAGACCTTTTTTGGATCTTGGAAGTTGTGGTCACTATGAAGGGTCATTGTATGGTAAATAGCTAAAACCCCAATTCCAAAAAAAGTTGGGACAGTATGAAACATACTAATAAAAACAAAAAGAAGTGATTTGTAAATTATATTCACCCTTTGCTAAATTGAAAACACTACAACTACACATCATAAGATGTTTTTCCTTGTGAATGTATTATTATTATTATTTTTTTTAATTTACAGTTATTTCAAATCAGATGATTGCAACACACTCCAAAAAAGTTGAGACAGGGGAAATTTAAGACTAATAAATTTGACGAGTTAAAATAACAAGGTAATTTGAAACAGGAGATGTTAAACAGGTGAGGCAATCGTGCCATAGTATATAAGGAGCCTCCAGAAACAGCCTAGTCCTTCAAGAGCAAGGATCATTCGAGATTTGTCAATTTGCCAACAGATGCATCAGCAAATAAATCAGCACATTGAGAACAATGTTCCCCAAAGACAAATTGGAAAGATTTTGGGCATTTCACCCTCTACAGTGCACAATATACTTAAAAGTTCAAGGAATATGGTCAAATCTCGGTGCGTAAAGGGCAAGACGAAAACCATTTCTGAATGTGTGTGATCTCTGATCCCTCAGACATCACTGTCTTAAAAAAAAAACATCATTCAGTTGTAATGGATATCATGAACATGGGCTTGGGAATATTTTAGTAAACCTTTGTTAGTCAACACCATTCGCCGCTGCATCCAAAGATGCAAGTTAAGACTTTACTATGCAAAGCAGAAGCCCTACATCAACACTATCCAGAAGCGCTGCCGACTTCTCTGGGCTCGGTCTCATCTTAGATGGAAAGTAGAACAGTGGAACCATGTTTTTTTGGTCTGAAGAGTCCACATATATTTTTTGAAAAACACAGCTGTCGTGTTCTCCGTGCTGAAAAGGACCATCCAAGCTGTTATCAGTGTCAGGTCCAAAAGTCAGTGTCTTTATGGGTCAGGGGTGTGTCAGTGCCCATGGCATGGGTAACTCGCACATCTGTGAGGGCACCATTAATGCAGACAGATACGTACATATTTTGGAGCAGCATTTACTGCCGTCCAGCACTTATTTTCCAGGTCTTTTCCAGGGAAGTCCCGGAATTTTCAGCAGGACAACATCAAACCACATACTGGCCGAATAAGCAGAGAGTGCGGGTGCTAGATTGGCCTGCCTGCAGTCCTGACCATCTCCAATTGAGAATGTGTGGTGCATTATGAAGCGCACAATACGGCAACGAAGACCCTGTACAATTGTGCAGCTGAAGACCTGCATAATGGATGAATGGGGAAAATTCCACTTTTTAAACTTACGAACTTGTGTCTTCAGTGCCTAAATGCTTAATAAGTGTTATTAGAAGAAATGGTGATGTTTCACAGTGGTAAACACATGACTGTCCCAACTTTATTGGAGTGTGTTGCAATCATCTGATTTGAAATTACTGTACATTAAAAAACAAATAAAAATATGAAATTCACAAGGTAAACCATCATATAATGTTTAGTTGTAGTACTTTCAATATAGCAAAGGGTGAATATAATTTACAAATCACTCTTTGTTTTTATTAGCATTTTTCATACTGTCCCAACTTTTTCGGAATTGGGGTTGTACATGAACATTCTGCAAAGGTTCTACTTTTGTTTTCCATGGAAAAAAATAACAGCATACGGACAGAACTCGTTCTCTCTCAATATTTCTCCATCTTTCACCTCTTTCTCTGCAAATGCTTTGGTTAATAGTTGTCAAGCGGACAGAAAGGAGGACGAAAAAGTAGATGATAAAGGAGACAGAGAAAGAGGATGTAGGTCTATCACACTCTCTCTCAGCTAGATGAGCAAAGTCAGATGACAACCACTCAAACTTCCTACAGATGGATTCATAACATGATGTATAATTTGCGATAACGTGACAATCTCATCCCAGTCTTAAATCTCTCATCGCCAGCTGATCGAAAAAACACATTCACTAATATGAATCATAAACTGCATATTAAAACATCCATACAGAATGTGTCAATAATGCTCAAAAGTTTTTTTATCCAGATGTCTGCGGCGGCTGATGTTGAGACAATACAACTTTCTCAAACACAACCAATCAAATTGAAACCCACTTTACTAAGTCCATCCATGCTCACTCTCAGTCCATAATGTACAGACGCTAGCTCTGATCCAGAACCAAGGGAGATGCCCTCCTAGGCAGCATTTTCAGGCATCACAGACATACTTCCAATGCAAAGTCTGTAGCAATAAGCTGGCTTCCATTTCCTCCATATCAGTTAAGATGCTGCCTTAGAAGGTAGCTGTCTATGTAGACAGTAGACAGTGAGGTAGCTCACTGAGGATTGGAACAGAGCCACTGTAATGATTATATGGGCAATTACGTACAGTACATAGTAAATACAAGCGGGTTGTAATGCATTATTTCACTGTAATGTAATAACATGTCATTGCATGAAAACTGCTTGGTTGTTTACATCAGCAGCTGCCATTAAATGCAAGTTGAACGCTATGTAATCCATCACTGTCTTCAGCAATAGAGCTCATTCTGACAGAGAAGCGCTTTAAAAAAACTTTACTAAAATATTCTCACTCGCCAATAGAAAATGGAACTCAAGAATAATTCCTTGTTTGATTGAATTCCAAGACAATCAGAGATGAGCTTTATTGCTGTGGGTGGGGTAAAGCTCAAGTATTTGAGATACTGAATTAAATACACACACACAATGCAAGGAAACATGAAAAATGGCTGACATTACACAAGTGTTGTTGAGCGTAGGCTCTTGTTATTAAAGACACACATACTCTAATTCAATTTCTGTAAATAGCACAGAAGTTTCTCTAGCAGCTGGTGTCTCTGAGGAGTGGGACCTCTGAACATCAGATCCCTCAGGAGATACATCGACCTCCAGAGAAATCATGCATTTGTGCTTGTGTGTGTGTGAAGGGGGGAGGTCAGCTTCAGGCTTATTGATATGCAACATGTGACCAATAATAAATTAGCATAATGGTGCAAAGGGATCTTGTAATCTTTTTGAATACAAAAAGGCAACAAAGAGATGCAAAACAGAGACAATGAAAGGTAAGAAATATACAAAGAGAAAAAGAGAGAGAGTGAGAGCATTGTCTATAATGGTCAAGCAAAATACTAAAGAACATCTCAGTATTGTGACCATAAGTTTCTTTGCCAAGGTTGCTTTTTGTATTTTACTGTCTTAATGTTAAGGGATAGTTCACTCAAAAATTAAAAATTGGAATTTTCAGGTTATTCCTTTTTTTTAAGACTTTCATATTTAGGGATGGGAATCATAAGTAATGTATTGATTCCAGTTCCGATTACTCTTAATGATTACGGTTTCTTAATGGTTTCATTAATGATTCTTTTAGTATTTTTGATGAAGAAATATTTGGAAATAAGAAAAGCAGAGTGATACCACATGATGAGATGATTTTATATTTTAACAGAAGGTATTACTGCAAAAGGTGTTTACAGACTTTTTAATTATGTTATTAATTCATTTTTATTATATATATATATATATATATATATATATATATATATATATATATATATATATATATATATATATATAAAATACCACTTATGACAACAAAACTTAAAATGTGTATCTTTGCACATTGCCATATCAACAACCATAGAGCAATTACTTTGATTTCAGTCCAACAAACCTTGAGTACACAAAACACTAAAAGTTCTTGTTTAATTCTGAGTCGGACATGAATGATTTGTGATTCAGTAAATTTTTAACCCCTTAACAGAACTGAAAGTCATGAAAATCCAAGCTCACAGCTTTGATTAAATCCGAGCAGAACTCCACTCCCTAAACTTTAGGAACCTGAAAAACCATGGTGCAATAAACAAAGTTTTTTTTTTTTTAATCAGAACTCTGGTCCTGAGAGCCCATGTGATGTCAGAGGCCTTAGGCTTAAATAAAGCTGTGCAAATAAGGTTATTCATCTCGATGGGTCAGAGCACAATGACATCAGTGACAGCAGAGATATAACCTTTACCACGGCAACCGCTGCATCACTCACCCATTGGCTGGCAAGGCCAGTGACCCACAACCCTAAGAGTACTCGACCCCGTCTGTCTTTCTCTCTCCCACTCTTTCGTATTTACACCAGTATTCAGGAGTGAGCCCTTAACATTTAATGCTGGATAGTGCAAGTACAGAAAGAGCACATTAAACATTGAGAAGGCCTCTGGTCTTAGATCAATACTGTGGTCTTCACCATGAAATTACTTACCTGCACACACATATGTGCAACACACACGGTGTTGAGCAGCCACTGCAGTATTATATTGACTAAAACACCACACAGAAGGACACAGGATGGTAAAAACCCACACAGTGGCTTTAAATGCCTCCTTCTACCTATAAAAATGGACATTGATAAAGCAAACAAACATGTTCTGATGATCATTACATATATATATGGAATTTCCAACTTCCTAGGAAAAGTGCAATGGAACGGCACTTGAAGTTGAACTTCCAACTTGGAAACTCATATGGAAATCTTCAGCTACAATTTCGCCGAGATGCAGGTACGTGATGTTACACAAACATTTAGACACCCGGGTAGATGTACAAAGTGAGAGATAAACATTCACTTTTATTAAATAATATTGATCAATGAGTTAAAGTGTCTACATTACATGATTATTAAAGCTTGTTGAAATGTTTGAAGAGACAGGAGTTCAAAACAAGTTAAATTACACTCTCTATTGATAATCGTATACCTGTAGCACAAATGCTATCGTTGCAAAAAACAAAAAACAAAAAAAAAAATCACAATAAAATAGGGAAAATGGCCTTTACTCTGAAAATGTCTATTTAAAAGGTCTTTTGTTAACACAAAATTTCACATTGAATATGGCTTTTTGGCTAAAATATTTCTATGTATTCCCCTTTTGCTTTTTAGAACAGTTTAATAGACACTGAAAAAAAATGAATAAATAAATAAAAAAAAAATAAATAAAAAAAAAGTCTATGGAAAGCCAGAACATAGACAATCAAAACATATTTGATATTTATATGTAGCTATGTGTACTAGGATTTTTATGTATTTATTTATTTGACAATGACATTTCACTGTGGGTGGAGCTACCAAGCGCAATGCGATAAAAAAATAAACCAAGCCAATGTCAAAATGGCTTGTCACTTGTTGCACTCACGGCTAGTTAGGACAAAAAGTCTGATTAACATGGAAGAAATGTGATTTATCACGTCGCTCATGTTGCACCTAGAAAGAACATACTGTTATGCAGCCGGTGCCAGCCAGGCATCACTTCAGTCTATTACGATGGACTTCAGAGGATGAACTGATGCCAACTCCAACCATAAGACATGGAATACATGAAGTATGCCACTGCCTGAACCTTGGACTTAGGATAGACCTCACCGAAATTAGCGGCCAGTTGAACTGCGATGCACCTCACTGATCTCTGCCTGCATCACCTTGGTCTAATGATTGACTACACTCTTAAAACGGAATATATAGACTATCAATTAATTGCCAACAAAAGCCTTCATTAGCCAACTAACAAAGGACAATGCATCTATGTGAACTTCTGCAATTAATCCAGGATGAACTTCAAAGACATTAGTCATTAATCTTACAGTTTATACTGTGTTAATTTGATGTTTTAAGTTGAGTTTAATTATGTATAACAGATGTTTAAATTGCGTTGTGTTAATTTGATGTTATTGTAAATTGGTATATGTCTCATCACTGTCACGACTGCTATGTTGATCGGAACTGCACCCAAGAATTTCACACACCATTGCACTTGTGTATATGGCTGTGTGACAATAAAGTGATTTGATTTGATTTGATTGATTATACAAAATCTTTGTTTAAACACTGGCCCTTAACACTTACTTAGTTTACTAATTTTAAACCATGACTTGCACTGCACACAAATATCTAATATTGGCATTATATTCATACTGTTCAGCCAGAGGGGGACTGGCCCCCACAGTGAGCCTGGTTTCTCCCAAGGTTATTTTTCTCCATTAACCAACATTTTTGGCTTGCTCACTGGGGTTCTAAACACAAATATTATTTAATCAAACTACACAATGATGAATCTAAGACTTTACAGATATTACAGTTTAATTTTCTGTTAATGCATGATTTTCTGCAAAGCTGCTTTGAAACGATGTGTGTTGTGAACAGCGCTATACAAATAAAAATAAATAAATAAATAAATAAAATGACTGGTACTTTTTAGAGGGTTCCCACCCTTTTTTATGTAGAATTTATTTTCATGACTTGTCTATGACCATTCTAGACATTTGTGATTACTGGATATAGATTGTTTTAAATAATTTTGATTCAGACTTATTTGCAAATGAATCATTGGGGCCAATTTAAGAACCATATCGACTCATTCATTGAAAAGAACTGAAACAAAAGAACGATTCACTGACAAATCGGACATCACTGGGGATCGTGAGCAAGTTTCACTCCACACAAGACCAAAATCTAGCTCATGAAATATTTTAGAGGAAAGAAAAACTAGAAACATAAATAAACACTAAAGAAATTTCCATGACTTTTACAGGCCTGGAAAGAAACATTGAAAAAGCACTAAAAAGAAACAAAAAACAAACAACATTGTTTTTAGAAGACTGAATGGCTATATCATTGTTCTTGAATTCAATGAATATATCGATCTGATTATGGTAGTAGACTCTGGTAAAGGGACAACTGGACAGAGTGAAATGGTCTCATCTCAGCCTCTGCAAGAGTGCCATGACCAAAATCACACACACTTATCAGATACTTCAACACCTGTCCCTCCAGCCGACAGGGTGAAAATGAATCCTGAGCATTGTGTGAGAGTGTGTGTGTATGTGACTCAGGAGAAAGGAAATCCTTAGCAATGGCTGCAAGACAGTCAAACATTGGTGAACGAGGGAAATCAGTAAGTGCGAAAGAGAGGGAAAATAAATGTGTGAGTGTGTGAGAAGTGGAAAGAAAGGACAAGCTATGACTGATCAGAAAAAAAAAAAAGATCAAGAACAATGGAACAACAGCTTATTATCAGAATTCCTGTGCTGAGAAAAATAGACAGATGAAGAAGAGAGATCAAAATCTTGAAAATTAGACTTGTTTATTGCAGTTTGTCAGGGATCCTGTCATTATCCACCTTTGTTTTGTTTTTGTTTTTTGTTTTGTTTTTTTGTTTGTTTTTCATTATACTCATTGGGTACACCTTAAATAACTAGGAGGCGAGTCTCCATTTCAGACGGCACACCCATGGACCATCCATTGCATATTACACACAAAAAATGGCAAGAGCCTTCTCAAAATGGCAATTTTGAAAAGTATTTTCGCAACCAGGCTGATACAACGAGCGTGTGCGAAGAAACACTTGGAACTGGATTTGCCAAAGTTTGCAAGGTTAATGGTATCACATCTTTGAAAGTTACTTCAGAGATTTGTTTGAGATACTTAGTAGCAAAATTTCAGATTTACACATTCCTAAATGTCACATTAACAACAAAAGTCTGCATGGTAGGGCTTGGTGATATGGCCAAAAATATTATCAATTTCTTTTCTTTTTTTTTTTTTTTCCATATCATTCGATATCAGTATTTATCATGACATATAGTCCATACCATAAATGGGGGGAAGAAATGCATACTACATGTTTTTTAGACCTCAAGAATGAATGTATATATATAACAAGTTATATAAGTAAACCCCAGAGGGTACGATACCTTTAAAGTACGCTAAGTTTAGGATTTCATGTGTGTGTGACCTCTTTCGATGAAATTTCAGCAATTTCATCATCTTCAGCTGACGTTTGACTCCACTGAAGGACTTTCTTGTGACACTCCACACTACAGCTCAGTAGGTGGCAGTAATGCACCATAAGATGGATTGCCAAGCGCCAATAAACATCATAAGAGGAAGAAAATTAATCCAGGAAGAAATACTTGTTTTTCAGTCAACAGCTGTATTGCATTGTCAGTGCTGTCTTGTTCGGTACACAATGATATCATATTAGCCAGATAGCTGGCTAGTGCATACAGAACCTCATTACCGGTTTCCATGACAGCAGGGCTATGTAGCCGCTAGCCTGCTAATACTTCCTAACAGGCTGATTTCATGATTGTGATTGAGTTAGCTAGTTGTGTGTATAACTTTGCCGAACTGCTTGAGTTTTTTGCGAGACATAGGCTACCTGATCCAATTGTAAAGATGTAGAACATAAGTTAAATATCGAAAAATTTATTGTTTTCCAATTAATATCAATATTGTTTTATTGCCCAGCCCAAGTGCTTGGTCACTTTAAATATAAGTCAGATGGCCACTTCCTGTCTAAGTGGATGGTCCTTAGCCAGAACAAGCTGCAATGTGGACCAGACTTTATGCTGAGAGTCAAATGGCTGATTTTGCAGGACTAATATTACTCTGATTCATGCTGAACACTAACTCGCAAGTTACTAAACCATTTTTTTAAACTAATATTTAAATGAACAAACAAAGCCTGATCTAATGAAATTACTTAAAAGTGGCGACATTCATGCACTTTAGTACAGAAAAAGTGTTTTGATGTCAGAGGAAGTGTTTATGTACAGTTGTTTTAGAGCCTCTAGTGTTAATTTCACCAGTAAAATGAGCCACGTAAAAATTATTTTGCAAAAGTGTAGGTATTCCATGAGACGTGTTTCTATGAGACCAGGTTGAAAAAATAACTGAATTTGTTTCCTGAAAGCACTTCCATCCTTATGCTATATTCACAAAAATATTTGAAAGAAAAAAAATATATTATTTATTTTTTATTTATTTTTTTATTATTATTTGACAGGGACAGCGCACATTAATCAACAGAAAAATGACTGTCAGTGAGCCAGAGTTAGCCGTATAGGCTAATTTTCATCTGTTGTCCTTGGCTAGTTTTTAAAAAGGCAACCTAAAATGTAATTATTGCGATAAATGTTAAGAGGTTCGTAAAAAATGTTGGTGGTTTAATTATTTTATTTTTTTTAAAGAACATTCCAAGTCTTTTTGGAATTACAAAATATTATATTAATAAATATTAATAAAGTTAGAAAATAGGGGGAAAAATAGTAGTTAAGAAGAATTTTATTTTTTGGAATGCTTTGTGAATCTGGCCCCAAGTTTTATGTCCCTGAGCTTAAGTCAGATGAACTTGTTTCTGTAAGACAGGCTTCAAGAGTGGGACAAACTTCAACCTTGTCAAACACAAGCCCTAAACACAGGGAGCTGATCAGCTACAGAAAAACACATCCTCCTGAGTATTCCCTATGGCCATTGAGAGCTCAGGAAACAGGTGCAGAATGTCAAACAACCTTCTCAGTGTGCTGCCCTTCGAGACACTTGTTCCTCTCTTGTTCGGTATGGTCATAGATAATATGTATGCATTAACATGCTGACAGAAGTAGTGCCGAGCAAAATCACAGTCTGAAATTCGATCTATGATCCCCCTCTTCTTATTCTCCAACATCATCACATTCATTAGATACACCTTCCTCTTTTCCCTCTATCACCCCTTGTTAGTGCTTTTCCACTCTTAAGCTGAGGACTTGCCATTTCAACAAGTTTTTTGTCTCGTAAATTGTGCACAGACTTGTGTTCTTGCAACCTTTGTTTGAAAAAGTCCACTAGAATATAGGGTTCAAAAGGGTGCTCCATCTGTCTCATCGCCATTGGTTAGTGAGTGCTTTTACATGCACACCAATACACTGATAACTATCAAAAATCAGCTTATACAAAAAAAAAATTAAATTTTTTTAAAAAAAAATCCGACAACACAAGAAAATTGCGTTTACATGAAATTTGAAATCATTATGTTATTCTCTGCCTTTGACATCAAAACGTAAACAGGCATGCGCACAACACTTGCGTACATTGGATAATAACGCAGGTAACATGCAATGTGTATACATGCAACGTGGAATCAAGGTAATGGGCTAAAATCTACATGTCCCAAATGGTTTTTGCTTAAACCATTTATGACTTTACCCCAATAAAGGAAAGACAATTAAGGTGTTTACATGACCTTACACATTGTAGGCTTACTAAGCATAATTGGTGTAAGATCATTAAAGTAAAAATGCTCAGTGTCATGTTGCCTAATCTCTCACAGTTCACCCTCTTTGGCAATGAATGATTTCTGGTCAATTTTTCGCTGCAAACAGCAAACTTTATAAAGTCCATATTGGTGCAGAGTTCATAGTGGTCTACAACCCAACAATCATGCAACATTACAGTCCACACTTTAGTGACATAAAGAGGTCCGTAAGGGCTGATGGCACCATTTGAAGCAGGGCCTCTCTAACTAACACAACTGACAACTTGGCAGAATTTGAGGGCATTTAACTAAGTATTACTCCACTGACCAGTTGGTTTGGAGGGTGAAAGGGTATTAAGGTGCTGGGCATTACATCAGAGTGAAGTCTGATCTCCAACCTCTTCATTACCGCAGCTAACCAGCCTATTGTTACAGCTCTCTGAGTTTCTGCTCTTACTCCTGAGACCCAGCAGTCCAAAAAGAGTCTGAATTTTGTATGGATCCACAGTATGGCTTTCAGCTCAGCCGAACAAATAAGCTTATTGAACAAATAAGCTCAATCGACAGCATTCGTGGCATTTTTTGGTTGATTACCAAAAAAAAGAAATACAAATAATTTAGACTTGTCTCTCCAGTTCTTTAAAAAAAGGAAAATCTGGGTTACAATGAGGCACTGTGAATGGTGCCAATCCATAAATATTAAAATATGTAAAAAGTATAGCCACAAGACGTAAACTATGTTTTAACATGATTTTAGTGTGTAAAGCCATTACAACATAATGCCGTAAACTCTAAAACCCTAAAACAACAGTAAAAACGATGATTAAAACAATTTTACAGCTCAAATAATACACTAGTTTTAATAGAAGAATTAATGTAAGTGCTTTTATAAAATTATAAACTTCACAATTCTGCCTTTAAACTCTCCAAAAATTGTCCCCTTTTACTTTCATTGTAGGTCCTCACTGTTAAGGCCTGTTCATGCCAAATCTGTGACGATTTTGCAAGACGAACATGTGACGGAAGGTCTATTCACACCGATTAACCTCATGATGGCGCCGCGGATGGCCGCCTCAGTGTGGAGCGCTCCTACTGTTTTGTTGTTTTTGTTTGTTTGTCCTGTGTTTAGTAATCTTTATCCAGTCAGTTTTACCAGAGACGAACTGCTGAACATTCGACAGCTTATACCAGACAGTCTTTTCCTGGTTTTTGTATATTCAGACGTTTTGCTAGACATTTTATTTGGAGGCGCAGCTTTGTTGTTCAGGAGACGCAGGCGAGGAAGACAAGCCGGTGCGCTGGTCAAACTCCATTGGCGGGGCTTTCGAACAATGCTGCCAAGCATTCATCTTGCGAATCTCCGCTCTCTTTCTAACAAAATGGACGAACTACATCTCCAACTACAAGGACTTTTCAAGCTCTGCTGCCTTGAGCTTCACAGAAACCTGGCTTAGTGAAGCCATTCCAGACAGCGCGTTACATCTGCCGGGCTTCCAGCTGTTCAGAGCGGATCGCATTGCGGAGTTAACAGGGAAAACGAGAGGCGGTGGAACATGCTTTTAAATCAATGAAAGTTGGTGTACAGATGTAACAAGCTTAAAGAGGATGTGCTGTCCTAATTTGGAAGCACTCTTTATTAACTGTAAGCCTTTCTACTCGCCGCGGGAGTTTTCCTTGTTTATTTTGGTGAGTGTGTATATTGCGCCAAACGCGTGTTTAAATGCGGCGCTGCAACAGCTGGCTGATCAAATCACAGACATGGAACAACAATACCCGGACTCAGTTATTATTATTCTTAGGAATTTTAACAAAGCAAATCTCACACGTGAATTGCCCAAATACAAACAGCACATTGCATGCCCCACCAGAGACAGGAACATACTTGATTATTGCTACACAACAATATGCATATCGCTCTGTCCCTAGAGCAGCTTTGGGACTCTCTGATCACTGTCTGGTTCATCTTCTTCCAACCTAGAAATTAAAATCAACCAAGCCAGTAGTAAGGACTGTAAAGAGATGGACCAATGAAGCAGTGCAGGAACTACAAGCCTGCTTCGATTGCACGGATTGGAGTGTTTTGGGGGCTGCAGCCACAGACCTGGATGAGCTCACAGATACTGTTACATTATATATAATTTTCTGTGAGGATATGTGCATGCCTACTAGGACTTATTTAAAGTTCAACAACAACAAAACATGGTTTATAGCAGAGCTCATGCAGCTTCGTCAAGCCAAAGAGGATGCATACAGGGGTGGGGATAAAGTCTTGTACAATCAGGCCAGGAACACACTGAACAAGGAAATCAGAGTGGCTAAAAGAAGATACTCTGAGAAGCTGAAAAACAAGTTTTCAGCTAACAACCCTGCATCAATGTGGAGTGGCATGAAACAACTCACAAATTACAGGACTCCTACCCCCAACCCTGTGGTGGACCAACAACTGGCTGATGACCTGAATGTGTTCTACTGCAGATTTGAAAGGCCCAATCTCACACCCCACACCCACTCTGACCTTCAATTAACACAAACACCAACACCTCCTGCAACATGATCTGTGGATCACAAACAGGTCTGTGGATGATGCAGTCAACATGGGATTGCATCATATCCTGCAACATCTGGACAGATCAGGGACATATGCAAGGATCCTTTTTGTGGACTTCAGTTTGGCTTTCAACACTATCATCCCTGCTATTCTCCGGACTAAACTGAACCAACTCTCTGTTCCCACCTCTATCTGTCAGTGGATCACCAGCTTTCTGACAGATAGGCAGCAGTTAGTGAGACTGAGGAAATTCACTTCCAGCACATGTACCCCTCTTTCAAGCTCCTGAAGTTTGCAGATGACACTAATGTCATCGGCCTCATCCAAGAGGTGCTGTCATAACAACCTGGAGCTCAGCACACTCAAAACAGTGGAGATGATTGTGGACTTTAGAAGGAACACCCCAACATTGACCCTGCTCACCATTCTAAACAGCACTGTGGCAGCAGAAGAGTCATTCAGGTTCCTAGGCACTACCATCTCACTGGATCTGAAGTGGGAGACCCACATTGACTCCATTGTGAAAATTGTGGCTTTCAACACCATCATCCCAGCTATACTCCAGAATAAATTACACCAACTCTCTGTTCCCATGTCTATCTCTCAGTGGATTACCAGATTTCTGATGGACAGGCAGCAACTTGTGAGACAGGGGATACTCACTTCCAGCACCTGTACAATCAGCACTGGTTCCCCCCAGGAATGTGTGCTCTCCCCCCTACTCTTCTCCCTCTACACCAATGACTGCATCGCCAAGGACCCCTCTGTCAAGCTCCTGAAGTTTGCAGACGACACCAATGTCATTGGCCTCATCCGAGATGACGATGAGTCTGCATACAGAAGGCAGGTTGAACAGCTGGCTGTCTGGTGCAGTCAAAACCTTGAGCTGAACACGCTCAAAATGGTGTAGATGATTGTGGACTCCATTGTGGAAAAGGCCCAGCAGAGGCTGTACTTCCTTCGCCAGCTGAGGAAGTTCAACCTGCCACAGGCGCTGATGATACAGTTCAACTCAGCGGTCATTGAGTCTGTCCTCTGCACTTCAATAACTGTCTGGTTTAGTTCAGCTACAGAATCAGACATCAGAAGACTACAAAGGACAATTCGGACTGCTGTGAGGATTATTGGTTGCCATAACTATGTTCAATACACAGTTTAGTCTTTTTTTATATTTATCCAACACATCCAACCTCTTCTGCCATTTCATTCCTCTGAAAAAAATCAAACATTTGCACTGTACATAACATATTTGTATTTGCACTGTACATAACAGATAACAGATTTGTATTAGATTGCACTACGTATGTGTATGTGTGTATGTATGTATGTGTGTGTGTGTCTGTGTGTGTATGTACGTATGTGTATAATGTCATGGTTACTTGTGTAACCTCTGTTCCCTGATGGAGGGAACGAGATGTTGTGTCGATGTAGTGACACTAGGGAGACACTGTCACTCTTGGGAGCCCGAGACACCTCTGGTCTTTGATAAAAGGCCAATGAAATTTGGCGAGTGGTATTTGCATGCCACTCCCCTGGACATACGGGTATGCAACCACTCATTCAGGTTTTATGCTGAGGAGCCGAGACAAGGTCCGGCCATTTCAGCGGGTAGTTCAGCATTGTGGCAGGAGGGACACAACATCTCGTTCCCTCTATCATGGTTACACAAGTAACCATGACGTTCCCTATCTGTCACTCACTCGACGTTGTGTCGATGTGTATGAAACCCCACAACTGGCTGAACTGTGTTACGTGAACTGGCGGTGTGTGGTGGGCAGACCACTGTGTGCCTCATAGCCAGCACACCAGGTCAACACGTAACCTCCCCCAACATAGTTATGAGTGACGAACAGCCCTTTGGGGACAAGTCGACTACCCAAAAGATAGAGACAGGCTAACCCAGTCGTGGCCTCTTTTCCCCTTCTCTTTTTCCACTCCCTAAAAAAGTAGGGGGATTATCTGACTGGGCCACAAGGTCTAGTTGGGGGGTGTCCCTCCCAAGGGGAAGACACCGCGGAGACCACACCTCGCCCAAAGAGAGGGGGGATATTTAAGTGGAAAAATATGTCACATGATCTTTCCGACCATGTGGAGAGTCTACAAGGTAGATCCTACCCAACGGGGGAGGAGTTACTACAAACATGGAGACTGGGGCAGAGGGGCTCTACCCAAGGAAGACGCAGTTTGCCAACAGAGAAACAAATTAGCGGAAGATATATATCGCGTGGGGTTAGCCTTACAGGGAACCGCCACATGCCGAGCACCTACCCCAGAACAGGACTCTTAGTTAGCACGCGTACTGGGCCGGCAGCGAGTCTCTCCGAACACTCGACTGCCACAGGGCTCGGAGGAAGTCAACCAGGGAACAAAGTTTGTGAACACTACTGGGAATTAATGGCGCATGTCTTCAGCTCAAAAGGAGGTGGAAGGCACTATGTGCAAGCGATACACCCAGCTGGCTATCCCGGGCTTATCCGCTTGTATTGCATGCCACTACCTAGGATGAAACCGGTTCCACCCGGAGGTTGTAGAACCTTGCAAAGGTGTTGGGTGTTGCCCAGCCCGCTGCTCGGCAAATGTCTGTTAGAGAGGCAACCCTGGCCAGGGCCCAGGAAGCCGCTACACCCCTGGTAGAATGGGCTCGTAGCCCTACTGGGGGCAGCATGTCCTAGGCGTGATATGCCATGGTTATGGCGTCAATGAGCCAGTGGGCGATCCTCTGCTTGGAGACAGCGCTTCCTTTCCGCTGTGCACCAAAGCAGACAAAGAGCTGCTCAGAGATCCTAAAGCTCTGCGTGCAATCCAAATAGATGTGTAAAGCGCGCACCGGACACAGCAACGACAGGGCTGGGTCTGCCTCCTCCTGGGGCAGCGCTTGCAGGTTCACCACCTGGTCCCTTAAAGGGGTCGTGGGAACCTTGGGCACATAGCCCGGTCGGGGTCTCAGGATCACGTGAGAGTATCCCGGACCGAACTCCAGGCACGTTTTGCTGACAGAGAACACATGCAGGTCTCCTACCCTCTTGATGGAAGTGAGCGCAGTCAGGAGGGCAGTCTTCAAGGAGAGTGCCTTAAGCTCAGCTGACTGCAAAGGCTCAATGGGGGCTTTCTGTAGACCCTGAAGAACTACAGAGAGGTCCCATGAGGGAACGAGGCATGTCTGGAGGGATTCAGCCTCCTGGCACCTGTTAGGAACCTGATGATCAGGTCTTGCTTCCCTAAGGACTTACCGTCGACTGCGTCGTGGTGTGCTGCTATGGCGGCAACGTACACCTTCAAGGTGGAAGGGGACAGCCTCCCTTCCAACCTCTCCTGCAGGAAGGAATGCACTGATCCAACTGTGCATCTCTGGGGTCTTCCCGTCAGGAAAAACACCACTTAGCGAACAGACGCCACTTAAAGCATACAGGCGCCTCGTAGAGTGGAGGTTGACCGCTTAGGTGGTAGACTGCTTAGGTCTTCCGCGTACCATCCAGCGGACAGACATGGAGATTCCAGAGGTCTGGTTGCGGGTGCCAGATGGTGCCCCGTCCCTGAGAAAGAAGGTCCTTCCTTAGGGGAATTCGCCGGGGGGGGGCTGTCGCAAGGAGCGTGAGGTCTGAGAACCATGTCTGGGTGGGCCAGTAGGGTGCTAGCAGGACAACCTGCTCCTCGTCCTCCCTGACCTTGCACAGGGACTGTGCAAGTAGGCTCACTGGGGGAAACGCATATTTGCGCTGACCAGGGGGCCAGCTGTGTGCCAGCACGTCTATGCCGAGGGGGGCCTCGGTCAGGGCGTACCAGTGCGGGCAGTGGGAGGATTCTTGGGAGGCGAACAGGTCCACCTGTGCCTGTCCGAATCGACTCCAAATCAGCTGGACCACCTGAGGGTGGAGTCTCCACTCTCCCCTGAGGTTAACCTGCCATGACAACGTGTCCACTGTAGTGTTGAGGTTGCCCGGGATGTGAGTGGCTCGCAGCGACTTGAAGTGCTGCTGACTACAGAGGAGGAGACGGCGGGCGAGTTGTAACATAAAACGAGAGCGCAGACCGCCTTGGCGGTTGACATATGCTACCGTTGCCATGTTGTCTGTCTGAACTAACACGTGCTTGCCCTGGATCAACGGCGGAAACCTCCGCAGGGCGAGCAGAATTGCCAACAACTCGAGGCAGTTGATGTGCCAATGCAGTCGCGGGTCCATCCACAGGCCGGCGGCTGTGTGCCCGTTGCAAACAGCACCCCAGCCCATTTTGGAGGCATCTGTCGTGACCACGACGTGCCAGGAGACCAGTTCTAGGGGAACACCTGCCCGTAGAAACGAGAGGTCGGTCCGAGGGCTGAAAAGATGGTGACAGACCGGCATGATGACCACGCGATGCGTCCCGTGGCGTCATGCCCATCTCGGGACTCGAGTCTGAAGCCAGTGCTGAAGCGGTCTCATATGCATCAAACCGAGCGGGGTGGCTAACGCTGAGGATGCCATACGCCCCAGGAGCCTCTGAAAAATTTTCAGTGGAACCGCTGTTTTCTGTTTGAACGCCTTCAAACAGGCCAGCACCAACTGGGCACGCTCGTTCGTAAGGCGCACTGTCAAAGAGACTGAGTGCAGCTCTAAACTGAGAAAAGAGATGCTCTGAACCGGGAGGAGCTTGCTCTTTTCCCAGTTGACCCGAAGCCCTTTTCGGCTGAGGTGTGAGAGCAAGTCCCTGTGTGCGCACAACATGTCCCGAGAGTGAGCTAGGATTAGCCAGTCGTCGAGATAGTTGAGAATGCGATTGCCCAACTCTTGCCTTAATGGGGCAAGAGCTGCCTCTGCGACCTTCGTGAAGACGCGAGGAGACAGGGACAGGTCGAAAGGGAGGACTTTGTACTGATACGCCTGACCCTCGAATGCAAACCGCAGGATGGGTCTGTGTCGAGGAAGAATCGAGACGTGGAAGTACGCGTCCTTCAGGTCTACCGCCGCAAACCAATCTTGATGCCGGACGCTCGCCAGAATGCGTTTTTACGTCAGCATCTTGAACGGGAGTCTGTGTAAGGCCCGGTTCAGTACTCGCAGGTCCAAGATTGGCTGCAACCCACTGCCTTTTTTCGGTACGATGAAGTAGGGGATGTAAAACTCTTTCTTCATCTCGGCCGGAGGGACAGGTTCTATCGCGCCCTTCCGTAGGAGGGTAGTGATCTCCACTTGCAAGGTAGCAGCGTTTTCGTCCTTGACCAAGGCGAAGTGGATACCGCTGAACCTGGGCAGGAACCTGCCGAGCTGAATTACGTAGCTGAGTCGGATGGTCCGGATCAGCCATCGCGATGGATTGGAAAGCGCAAACCACGCATCCAAGTTCAGCGCAAGGGGGACCAAGGGGACAATGTCGTCGGACATACCGGCAGCTGGGGCCTCGCGGCGGGGCGGAGCTCGAGGTGCCACACCATGTCGTGGTCGTGCTGAGTCTAGGGACATCGAAGCACTTACCTGGCTCCTTGTGACCACCCCCGGAACAGCCTGGGACGGGGGAGGAAGAGGCCTGTCCTCGTAACCCGTGGAGACTGCCACTACGGGGGCGGCTGTGTGCCACAGCTGGGCGCTCAGGGGTGGGAAGACCACCACTGGAGCGCCAATCCTGCAAGGAAAAACCCGTGGACGGTAGTCGTGATGATGACCGTGCACACCGGGTATGTGACCCAGGGAGGAAGGAAACCGCTCTTTTGCTGAACTGTTGGGTACCGCAGCCACTTGGGCATGCGGCGAAATCAAACAAAAAGGCAACAAAAGATTTTCCACCCGGTCCAAAAGATTTTCCACCCGGGGGATGGAGTGGTCTTCTTACCAGCTCAAGGTGAGTGGGTTTCATCAGCCCTGGGTTGCCCGTCTCAGGGGTGCTTTGACGACCTCCATGGGTTCTTTGCAGAAGACTGTGAGATGGGTGGCATCTGCTTCTTGCTGTGGGCTCCACGCCGGGGCTGGGCCGAAGGGGCAGGCTGCGGCAGAGCCGGTGCAGTCACCGCAGGGGGACACCCTTGGCGATGAGCAGACGGGGTGCGGGATCTTGAGCCGTGCCGGGGCAGGATGTACCGAATAGCCTCCGTCTGCTGCTTCACCGCCGAGAACTGCTGGGCAAAGTCCTCGATGGTGTCGCCGAATAGGCCAGCCTGGGAAATGGGGGCAGCAAGAAACCGTGTCTTGTCGGCCTCACCCATCTCGACCAGGTTGAGCCAAAGGTGGTGCTCCTGGACCACTAATGTGGCCATCGTCCGCCCGAGAGACCGCGCCGTGACCTTCATCACTCGGAGAGTGAGGTTGGTCTCCAAGCGCAGTTCCAGCATCAAATCCGGGGCAGAACTACCCATGTGCATTTCTTTCAATGCCTTGGCTTGGTGGACCTGCAGGAGAGCCATGGCGTGCAGGGCAGAGGCGGCTTGTCCAGCAGCGCTGTAGGCTTTAGCCGTCAGGGACGACGTGAACCTACAGGGCTTGGACGGAAGCTTAGGGCATCCACGCCAGGTGGCGGAGCTCTGCGGGGATAGGTGCACCGCGAGGGCCTTATCCACTGGGGGAATCGCCGTATAGCCCCTGACCGCCCCGCCATCGAGGGTAGTGAGGGCGGGGGAACTGTGGAATCGGGGCCGGGCAGTAAAAGGTGCCTCCCACGATTTTGTCAGCTCCTCGTGCACTTCCGGGAAGAAAGGCACTGGAGTGGGGAGTGGCTGCTTTGAGCGGCGCCGCGAGCCCAGGAACCTATCATCAAGCCGCGAGGGTTCAGGGGAGAGTGGAGGGTTCCACTCTAACCCGACGCTCGCGCCGCCCGGGAAAGCATATCCGTCATTTCAGTATCAGCCTGTGACTGGGCAATCGTCCCTGAGGGGAGGAGCCCAGCTGAGGCTTCTGTGTCCGACTGGACTAGCCCGCTCTCTGATGCTGCGCTCGAGAGCTCATCACTTTCGCGGGCTCTGAACAAGAGGCCAGACTCGCCGTGAGACGAGCCGGCGGACGCATCCGGAAGCCTGACTGGGGCAAACGAGCGTGCTGGGGAATGGGAGGTCTATGGGGGGATATCCAACGGAGGCGATCCCATCGGGGTCCCCAAATCGCCCCCAGTGCTAGCCGCGCTGGCCTCATACCCATAGGTAGAAGGACCGAGGCGGGGAGCTGCTGGGGTGGCTTGCTTTCTTACGAAAGCAAGCCACGACCGCAACGTTGCCATGGTCATGTTCTCGCAGTGAGAACATGAACCATCCACAAACGCTGCCTCCTTGTGGGTCGCGCCCAGACACGAAAGACAGCGATCATGACCATCCGAAGTTGAGAGATAACAACCACAACCAGGAATAACACAATCGGAAAGGCATCTTTAAAAAGACGCATCTTTAAAAAGACGTTCCGTGTGTCCCGCTCTTTTAGAGAAATTTACTCTTTTAGAGGAAAAAGCTCTTTCAGAAAATATACTCTCTTTTTTTCTGCCGAAGCACCCAGGGGCGTTCTCTGCAGTGCACCAGTGCAGAAGAGGGAGAAGCCGCTGAAATGTGCCGTCAGATCCAGCAGAGGTGAATGAACAGTAGAAATTCAGCTCAGTGAGCATGACCGTTCGGCTCTGAAGAGAAAATCTGAATGAATGGTTGCATACCAGCTCCTTTTATGCCCATATGTCCGGGGGAGTGGCATGCAAATACAACTCGCCAATTTTCATTGGCCTTTAATCAACGACCAGAGGTGTCTCGGGCTCCCAAGTGTGACCCCTAGTGTCACTACATCGACACAACATCGAGTGAGTGACAGATTGGGAACTATTTTTTATTTTTGTATTATTATCTATGTCTTGCTGCTGTTTTTGTATTGTTGTACACTGGAAGCTCCTGCCACCAAGACAAATGTCCTTGTATCCTTGTATGTGTAAGCATACTTGGCAATAAAGCTGATTCTGATTCTGATTCTGATTCTGAGTCTGTACAAAAATTAAACTAAAAATGATTTCACTCCAGTGCACTAGGTGGCGCTGTTGTTATACCAGTCTCCTTTCCAGACACTTCAGCTGTTTGAGATTAATATATTGAACGCTGTTAAAGCATGTATTTTCCTAATTTGGCATAACTGTTTCATTATGTTCTTTCCATGCTGTTGATGCATATTGAGAATTATATAATCTGTATTTTTATGCAAGTGAAATGAGTAAGAGCTCTGTTGGATATTTATTTGCACACGTATTTTGCTACAAGTAGGTCTATATTCCAGACTCCCGAACTCAACTTCTCTTTTTATTTAATTCCTGGATAATATAACACAAGGTACAGTGATATAAATACACGTGGAATAATGTACATTGAGAATAATAGGTATAGTATAAAATATGATGCATATATTAAAAATAATATAAACAAAAACACTGCTCACATTCTTTTCTTTATTTAAATTATTCCAATACTTTGTTATATTGTCCTTGCAATAAAATAGCAGTGTGGTTCTGCAATTCGTTTGTCTAAAACATTGCAAGTAACAAAACTTTTTATGGGATATTTTATTATGAGCTTAATGCAAACGAATTGCCAAACCTCACTGCGATTTTTAATGCGCTGATATATATCAGGCACAGTGATACTTTATATAAATTAAATAATGTACATTTAAGACAAAACCCCATAAGCAGACTTTCAAAAACAGACTTGGTTTATGTTTGCAGTACAAAGGGTTCATGAACTGCAACTATTTCTTTTTTAAGCATATAATTTTCGTGGGTGTGTATCAACTTCACGTCCAATGCCTGTGTTTGCCAGTTGATTAGCACAACATAAGCTCTGGATTGAGCAGCTGCAATGACTAAAAATGACAAAAAGCTCTTATCTCAATGGTCAATCAGTTTTCATTGCATTCTGAAAAAAATAAAAAATAAATAAAAAATAAAAACGTTGGATTGTCGGCAGACGATTTGTCGGACCCACTGTGAATAGCGCCATTGGAATCCATTGTTGCCATTAAAAAGCTAGTTCGGAACGAACAATCACAGCGAATAAAAATGGGTTTGGTGTGAACAGGCCTTATCATTGTTTTGTTTTTTAAAGAAATTGAGGGATGAGTCGAAATAATTGTTTTGTGGTAATTAATATTGTGCCACAAATGCTGTCGATTGAGCTTAACTTGTATTAAACCATGAATATTACTTTATGGTTAGTTTTGGGATTAGTTTTAGGGTTAGGGACAGGATCAGTTCTAAGCTAATTTCTTTGGCACATTGTGCTAGACACAACAAAAGATCCAGGAACATGTCCAACTTGACAAATCATGGCCACCTACTGCATGTACAGTATGCAAAAGTCTTTCTTTGACATCTCAGTTTCTTTCATTCTTTCTCTCTATTTTATTCCGTTGTATTTCCTTCATTCTTTACTCTCTAACCTATTATTCTCTTTTGTGGCTTTCTCCTTTGTCCCATTGAGATTAGTTTGGGAACATAATGGACAATAAATGACATATTCTTGTTCATTAAACAGAATCTGAGTAAAGCATTTAATGAGATTGAATAGAAATCTTGGTCAAATTGCTCATAATTCTCGTTTAGCTGTATATTAACCATATGAGGAGACAGCTGCAAGTTTTGGATATGTGGTTTCTGTCTGTTGATATGGCAGGTTGTAATTTTGATTACACCCATTAAAAAAAAGAATATTACGTGCTGAATATTAACCAAAATGCAGATGCTGGAAAAGAGCCGGCGCCTCAGAGTGCACCGAAATCACGCTCGCATTTATGAGAGCCTCCAAGCGTATGTACACGCAGTGAATAATGTTTTCAATCTCACATTTTCCCCACATCCCAGTTTAATTACATGAAATATGTTCAATCATCATTCTCTGGAGAACCAGTGGGAGCTAGTGTTTACGACTGGACGGTGTGAACGGAATGGGGAGTTCGTTCACCAGTATTATTGCGCTTCCATGACATATCCAATCACAAAACTACCCGACTAGTTTTACTGGCACGGAAGAATTAGATGCTTCTGGAACATTTCGTGGCATTCTGGAGTCCCCTCAACATTCTAATGCATGTTAAACAGCCATTGTGCATATTCATTCCAACTGCACAATCAAATCTGACATTATGATGCATGCAAGTGTGCATGCATAAAAGGGAAAGAGCAATGGCAGCCCTTCAATAATTTTGCATCTGCCAGCAAGTACATTTCTGTCCCTTTGAGACCAAAGCAACAGCAATGAAAAGTTAAAAGGAGATTAGACGAACTAGCTGCATAAAAACATACAATAAAACATATGAGATCACAAGATACTATATGAAATTATGTCTACCATTAATCCAAGTTAACACGAATGAAATATGTAAAGTGAGAGCCAGTAAGAGATCAAGAAAAGGATGATCAAAAGAGGGAGGAGGTGAGGGAACGAGAGATAGAGAAGCTTTAATTGGCCTCTCATTGAAGCGCGAGCGTGGAGACACAGGGTCACTTCCTGCTGCGCTCTCATTGGTTCGAGCCTCAATGGGAAGGCTGAGAAAGAATCCGACATTTCATTAATAGTTCATCTTTTAATGAGAGCTCTGAGGGACCAATCAACATGCAGTGTTTCAACACACACCATTCCCCACGGAAACACGCTCAGCTTGCAGGCCTCGACAGATGTATACACACACATTTGTACAGTATACTTACACACATATACTCTGTAATACACCAAGGACATCTTTAAATGAGAATTTAGCCCGAAGGCAGCAAAATGAAAGTAGTTGGAGTCTGAGATGCCCAAAGCCAAATCAGAAAAGTCATGTTACGCTACACAATACAATACAAGCAAATCTGATTCACTCACTTAAGACTCACTCTAATGGGTAAAAACACTGCATTGTGCTTTTATGACACGAATGTTCAAATGCAACAGTAAAAAAATTTTTTAAAAAAAAATGTTATTTAGTGAACTGTAAACTTACCATATTAGGTTAAAAAATATATTTTATTCAACAATATACAGTATGTAATTTTAAAGTAAGTATTAACCTTATACTAAACAATACATGCACTTTTACGGTAAACTATTGTAAAAAATTATGTTCCAGGAAGGACCTCTCTTAAAAAAACTTTCAGTTATCATGTGAACATCTGTTGTTACTATGGTTATTAACAATAGATTTAGGTTGGTTGGTATGTTAGTATTATATATTTTAATGATACATATGGTTGTGAAACACAAAATATACAGTCACAAAAATGACATCCTGAATGCCTGAAATGTTGTCACTTTATTTAATTTTTTGGTGAATTTCTGGCAACCACAGCTGCCTTTATTTATTTATTTAAAGATATTTGTTTTTTCAGATTTTTTTTTTTTTTTACAGTGCATGTAAAATCTTACAAAACAAAATTTAAGTACATAAGTTTTCCCCAGATTATCGTTAAAATCTCATTATGTGAAACGTCTAGAAGGTTTTTATTATTATTATTATTATTTTATTATTATTAGATTCTTAATACTGTTATATAGTTAAAAACTGTAGAAAAAATATTTGTACTGCATAAAAGGTCAGCATAAAAGGTAAATACTTTTTTCTTTTGTAAAAGTGTAATACAAACTTTCTAAAACATAATATTGTATTTCTTTCTTTTGATTATGGGGTGAAATATGACCCGGACACGTCCTTGACAAGTTTCATGAAGTAAAACGTTAAAGGTGCTGTAAGCAATTTTAGCCATTCTTCTTTCATGACACTGAGCAGCTGAATTAGACACGCCCCCTCTTTTTTTTTTTTAAACCCAGCACTCCAAAGATACCAAATTTGCTTTATTGAAACCGACATTGTGCAGAAACGGTTGTCAAAAACAACAGCAGCAAAATAGCGCCCTCATCTGACAACTGTTATGAACAACATGGCTTAAAAACGGCAGTAAGTCTCAATAATTAGCTGCAACTGCAACACTATGAAAACGTGCAAAATGATTGACAGGTCAAAAGAGTCACTGTCCACATTCCGCGGACACATTTTTGGTTGCTGTTTACCGAGACTACAGCTGTCACAGAGACAGGTGAGATATCTTACAAAACTTATTTCAGTAATACCTATCAGGGAGTAGGAACCTTTTTGCGTACCTTTCCATGAAAAAATCGCTTACAGCACCTAACCATAAATAACATATAATGTAAATCTTTAACATATGTGATTAAGGTTTAAAAAGTAAAGTCCTTCACTGAAACAACAAACTAGTGAGAAGACTATCAACGTTCTGCAGGAAGAGAGAGTGAAAAATGGGCATGTGTTCAGTTCAGGTTAATGAGCTCAGTCTGTTTGTGTTTTTAAACTCAGCTAATTTCTTTAGCTCTGTCTGACACCAGCTGACTGCTTACTGACCCAGCGGATGCCTTCATAAAAACTATGCAAAAAAAAAAAAAAAATTCTGAAGATAAACTAACTGTGTTTCCACAAACCTACAAACTTTAGCTATACAGTAATCAGCCTACGGGATGAATTTAAACTCTAGTTCATTCATGGAAGCAACACGCCTGTAATACATGCAATAACTTCTGCTGCGTCATACCTTCCTGTCCACAGAGGCTATTTACTGTAGCACAGACGAAAAACATAATTGGCAGCTCATGCCATGGGAGGCAGGCGCACTAACGAGGAGGCTAAAGGCTACAGCCTCTAGCGTCAGTAGCTAGTGCGCCTCTTGAGGCCAGGGGAGTGAGGTTTACCCACTGCAAAGCTACCTACCAGCTAACTACCATTACAGCTTTATGCGCAGGAGCTTTGAGAAACAGCGGTTGTAGAATAATTACAGGCATGAAGGAACGCTAATGCCAGTGGAGTTCAGAAATACATGCTGGGAGCAGCTGTGTGTGGAGTATGGGCAAAGACATCCACGGAAAGTTATTTAACATATTCAGACTCAGCTTTTCAAATAATTTTTCAAAGAACTGCTTTTAAGGCAACATTTATTAAAACACTACAAACATAATAGAAACATAACACAGCATTTGCAAAGCACTTACATAACATTACGCATTTCCGAGTAAAATTATGGCTTAGATAAAAGAAAGCTTCTTTATTTTTTATTATATTTTATTAATGTTAAAGGTGCTATAAGTGATTTTTTTGAATGGTATGCAGAAAATGTTCCTACACCCTGAAAGATTACACTGAAATAAGTGTCGTGAGATATCTCATCGTTGTCTGTAACAGCAAACAGAAAATGTGTCCGGTCGCCACGGTCTTTGACGGTTTCTGCCAGTCAATCATTTTTCACGTTCTCAGAGTGTTGTAGTTGAAGCGGATCAGTGAGGCCTAATGCCATATTCACATTTATAATAGTTGTCAGCTGAGGGCTCTATTTTGCTACTGTTCTGTTTGAAAACTGTGGGAAGATGCAATGTTACTCTTCTGTTCTTTGTCGGTCTCAATGGTTTCTTTTGAGTGCTGGGTTATGGAAAGAGGGGGCGTGGCTAATTCAATGGCTCAGTCTCGTGGAACTTCCAGAGCAGCTAAAATCGCTTACAGCACCATTTATTTTATATGAACTATGCCTTCAAGGTGAAGTAAAAACTTAAACAGCAGAAGGAGAAGGGCAAGCCTTTTTTTTTTCATTTATCGGTCTCATCTTCCCCTGCACGGACTGCTTAACTGACAAAACAAACATAACCTCAACAGCTCCAACAGACAGTAAGACAGGGAGAGATGGCTGATGTGGTTGGCAGATAGAGCGAGAAACAGTCAACACCTCAGCTCTGTCTCTCACCTATGGTGGCTGTTTTAACTCAAGAATAACCAGAAAGGTCTGAGAACTTTGTTCCAGAACCTGTTTTATCACATCTGGAAGACACCCACTCTGATGCCAGATACCAGTTTCTACCTGCACATTCTGATGAGCTAAAACGGAATATTCTATTATGCATATCTCTAGTAGAAAAAAGAGGTGTAAGATGAAAAAAAGCTATTTTCATTTCTATTAAAAATCACCATTTGGAACAAATCCAATAGGATTCTAATGGGATCAAACAAAAATCCACTACAAATAAAAAAGATGGAATAGGATACTCGGAAATCCTACAGAATTTTCAGAAAATTAGAATACTATAAATGGGACCTCACTTGAATTGTATTTGAATAATGCAACCTGGTCTCTAAGAATCACAGTAATAAAAAAACTTTTGGCAAAAAAAAAATGTCATGTCTCGTTTTGCATATTGTGGGCATTTCCTGGTGAGATAAACACTAGATGCACTACAACAACGACTTATATTCACTTTAAAACCAATCAAAAGAAAAATTGCAGATTAAACACTTTTCTCCCTGTTCCTCACACAATAATGATATGTTATGTATCTACTTTTACACATTTACTACAGTGAATTACTTGTAAGGCAATGCATTTTAATGCATTTTGCATTAAATTTCACCTAAGAACTACCATGATAAGCATAAGGAACCATGTAATATCATCTTGCAAAAAAAACGGCAAATTCATTTAATTGTTATGAAATCAGGCTGAATAATCTCTTGCTGGATAGTACGTCGCCTCTGGAGGGTAGGGATGAGTAAAAATATAGATTTTCCGATGCATCGCAATCTTCATTTGAACAATCTCGATATTGATTCTTGAATCCAAATATCGATCTTTTGTTCTATGCGCAACCTTCCACTGGGAGGAAATCACCCGCATTTGCAGCCAAAATTAGTCGCTATGCTTCTAAAATGAACATATCTGTCAACTGGCTGGTAAATGTTTACATTTCACTTACCAGTAATTGTGTAGTATAGTGGTGGAGTATTCAGCAGAGATCCACGCAACTCATTTGTCATTGAATAATGTCTCCTTTAATACCCTTTCTGTTCTCTTCAGCCAGATGTTGATAAAAATAATAATAATAATTCTAATAATGCATGGCACAGGTAAGATAAATCCATTCGAGTCCTCTCTCGTTAACATGCACTCATCTACAGAAACTTTTTACAGAAATGCCGGTTTTGTTAAAGAGACAGCACTGGTTTTAGCATGTGTTCAACAAATCAATGTCAGCACCTGTAAATAGTACAAATTATGCAATTCAATAATAAACATCTAACAAAAAAAGTATACATTTAATATAATATCTTATTTATTGATTGAATACACGGATTTGTTAATTTTAAAAAAATCCAAAATGTAAAATCAAAATGATGAAAAACGAATAAATTAAAATTAATATATGTGTAATGTTCCAAGTTCGAAGGTCCCCTCTATAATTAACAGCATTAGCTGGGAGAGAATTCATTTAATATATAAGTAAAAGGGACATTATAACTGAAATATACCCATATGAATTGATATCGAATTGAAAGTTTGCAAATCGGAATTGAATCGGGAAATCTGTATCAATACCCAGCCCTACTGGAGAGTTAAAGGAAATCAAACAGGGAGTGAGTTTAATACCCTATGTTCCTTTTGAAGTTCTACAGGGGTATATTATCCGATTGGCTATCATAATAGTCCTTTTTGGGAACTACACACTCTAAAACAACTAGATTTTGTCTTATGTTGGAATCATATAAGAAAATTCTCATTAGGATCCTTTAGGATTGATATTCCATTCTATTCTATTCTATTCTATTCTATTCTATTCTATTCTATTCTATTCTAATTTTACTTGGCATTATTCCCAAAAAATATATTTGATAGGAAAGTTTAAGCCATGAATATACAACTACATTAACTAACGCTGCAATTTCCAGATACATCAATATTTCATATTACAGATGTAAATTAAAGCAATAAGTCATGAGAGGCCTAGCGTTACAGTGATTTTACCATGATTAAGGGGTGTTGTTAGGCATGGCGCGAAGCTGGAGTACATCCAATCAGACTCTACAGTTGGAAGCAATCAGTTTAATAAATATATATTCCTATCAACACCCACACACAGAAACTAGATCACTCTCTCATTTTAAAAGCCAAGAAGAACAACATAAAATAATCTAAAACTGGGTTGTGGTAAATGTGATTGTGCATACTGGCTATTTTACAGCTTTGAACATGACTCAGCTAATAAAATTTTAGAGCCATTCCAGAAAACATCACTTCACGTCATTATTTCATGGTGTGCAATTATGGACGAAGAGCTACATATGATTTTGCACTCATCTGGATGATTGGGATGGTCTATCTCAGAGAAGAGTTCACCTACTGTCAGAAATCCCATAGGCCACAGTACATTTTTGACTGTTACACGCAAATGCGTTTTGTTTCTACAAATACAGGTGTGTTTGTGTGTGTGTTTGTACTTTATGTGTGTGTGTGAATGTTTCCTGTGTTCTGATGAGTCTGTGCACATCACTAGCTCTAATTTAATTAACAGTTTTCTCTGTGGACTCAAAGATCATTTGAAAATCATTTCACGCACTGAGCTCAAGGGGTGTGAGTGGATGAGTGGTGAATAGTTTCTCGGCATCTTTGTTGATTCGAGAGTTAATCTTGCTGACTAAAAAGACTTATATTTTGTTTTCTTGTCATTAGTGCTATTGTTATATCAGATAAATTTCTTTCACCATTTTTGTACCATTTTCTCACTGCTGGTGGTAGTATGATATGCACCCAGGTCAAGATTGCCCATATGGAGATAACAACAGTACCTTTGGCACAAATGTAGGGTTGAAGCTGACGACTATAGCCATATTTGGATGGTAGTTGTTTTGTGTAGAATACTTCAGCATTTAGAGGAGCTAGTTGGCAAATTAATCATCAGAATCTGGAATGTCAGTTTATGTTTTCAGACAACTTTCTCTGCAATCCTGAATTTTCATATTGAAATAAAATGTTCATGCCGAATGGTTAAGATATACTGTATAAGACCAAACTGAAGTGTGAGGAGAGGAATAAACTGAAATCCTTAGTAGTTAATCGAAAAAAATCACAGCGTAGAATTTCCAGGCCAAATCATTACCTACAGTTTGATGACAAACACCAGGGATGTGTGGTAATGTAATTCCCTTCCGAGATCTTTTTTATCTTTAATTTACCCCCCCAAAATTTTTAAAATCTTTTTCAAAGTGGTGTATTTGACACCGTATTTGTAATAAGCATTTGCGTATTTGGCACAGTGGAGGTTTGTTATATATGTTGTTGTCCTGACTGGGAACAAACAATAAGAAGAAATCAAGAGTTCACCAACTTAAGGCCCAAATATACTCCATACGAAATCGAAGAATGAACGGGTATGGCATCATTTAGAACAAAATCTGGCGAAAAAGAAGGTGTTTTTGCATTAGTTTCGGTGGTTCAGAACAGCTTGCCTGGATGAACTTTTAGGAAAACTTCTAACCAGCTGATGAACACCTTCTTGCTGTCATTGGTCCACGTCAACGTTAGGTGTGACCTGAAGCTCTACCTCCTACTTTTTTTACATTGTTCAGTAAGAATTTAATGTGAACACTCCGGCATGCAAGACCGTAGCTGTGTCTCGTTTCGAAGGCTGCATGCTAGGTAGGACGCGTCCTCTGAAGGCTGCAGTATACTGAGCATCCTCCTTTAAACGAGCCTCGTTTAAATGAGACGGTCTTCGTAAGACGAACGGAAATGGAACGTAACATGGTTGCTATGACAGCACGCCACTCTTTAACTAGCGCGAGCGCTTTGAGTGAGAAGGGAACAAAGTCCCTTTAGAAGGGAATGTATGAGGTAAATTTTAGGACAGTTATAATGATGTAAAGAGAAAAGAAAATAGATTTTACAGGTGTCATTTTAGTCTAATACTTTATTTTAATTATATATTAATATAATTATACATATTATATACTTTGCACCCATCTACTGAGGTACTTCAACTTGGGAATTAACATTCCTTGCGTCTGAACATCATATTTACGGGCAAATTGGCGTCATTATTTTTGGACATTTCCGTTGAAGCAAAGAATTGTGGGTTGTGAGTGCCCACGAAGGATACACCTCATGCATCCTCCGAATTCCTGTGAAAGAACGTCGCAAACGAGACACAGCCCGTGTCTTGCATTTTTTTTTTTTTGTTTTTTGTTTAATTAGTCTACAAAGGAATCAAATCTACTCAAATACTCTCAAGTGCCTATTCACACTGTAGTTTGATAAACTCATGTGCCATCTTCAGCGAAAGTCATTCACACATCTGCCCATAGTAAGATATGCCTATCATCATTCTTTTGCTTGTATTTTGCACATTAACACTTTTAGACAATCATCTTTGCAGTAGTATCAGTGTCATCATAAATTACAATAGTAGAGTGTAATCGGAGCATATTATGGCTGCATATAGCGTGTTAGTGCATTAGCGTCATGAATTCAGAATCTTAACAAGACAAATTAAACATTTTCTACTGCATATATATTACTTTAAATAAGCATCGAGTGGTTAAAAGCTTCTTTTACTGACCTCATGTGAATTCTACTCATAGTATGAGGTATAAAGTCATTGATAACACATTTCAAATAGGGCTGGACGGTTTTTCCGATTAATTCGAATTTGTGTTTTGACACGATTTTAAATTTTTATATCGAGAAATCAAGATTTTGCAAAACATATTGCAAACGCTATAGTTAGATATGTTGTAAATCCACCAAAGGCTGAATAAGGAACAGGAAAATAATTTTTTTTTTAGTCTTAATGCCACTCCCGATCTGATCAGCTGCACATGTGTGGCGTGCTCCAAATGAATGTGACACGGAGACTGATATAAAAGACAGTGATAATATTCCCAGTACGATTCTACAGAGTGTGACTGTAGCTCAGCTTCGTCTGTTTAGAACTTCTTTTTACCCCTGAACAGAGAATGCAGAAGAACTTCTCCAGAAGAATATCAGGGCCTTTAAACTGTCAAAATGGGCCAATATAATGCCGTTGGATGCAATTATAATTGCTATGTTGTAGTATATTAATTTGACTATCCACATGAGATTCAGACTTCTGAGTTTTATGGACAACAACTACCTTATCTTTAGAGAGTTTAAGTCTGAATGTCATACAAATGCACTTGAGACATTACCCTGAGAAACAATCACAGTCCAAACTTGCTGCAGATGTTTTCTGATGTATCCTTAGGTAAAACATTGCCACATCTGATGTTTTCCTTAGTACAAGCACAAGAAAAATCTCTGGAAATGTTCATCCATAGAACGACAAGCATTCTGATGTCTGTTGTGAGGCAAAAGGGTCTGAAGACTCACTCCACAACATGAGCTCCAAAAACGAGACATTCTCAGTAAAAACTGAGGTAAATCACGCCTGAGCAGTGAGGGAATCCGCTCAAACACATAACATCCCTTCACAGCTACAGAAATGTGTTTTGTTTCTTTTACATCACGATGGGTAGGAAAGCAATGTTGGTTTGCGTGTATGTGTGAACACTCTCGAGTAATGGTGTTAAATATTCACTGAGGGTGTTTTTATGGCGAGTCTTTCCTCACACCTCAAGATTCACTGTTAGCATACAGCACACATACAGACTTGTGTGCAATACAATTCAAATGTGTCTATGTGCATATATATATATATATATATATATATATATATATATATATATATTAAGAGACCACTGCAAAATTATCAGTTTCTCTGGATTTACTATTTATAGGTATGTGTTTGAGTAAAATGAACATGAATTTTGTTTTATTCTATAAAGTACTGACAACATTTCTCCCAAATTCCAAATAAAAATATTGTCATTTAGAGCATTTATTTGCAGAAAATGACAACTGGTCAAAATAACAAAAAAGGTGCAGTGTTTTCAGGCTTCGAATAATGCTCATATTACATTCATATACATTTTTAAACAACACAATACTAATGTTTTAACTTAGGAAGAGTTCAGAAACAAATATTTGGTGGAATAACCCTGATTTTCAATCACAGCATGCTTTCTTTGAGTCTTTCAAAATGCTGTTGGGTGACTTTATGCCACTCCTGACACAAAAATTCAAGCAGCTCGGCTTTGTTTGATGGCGTATGGCCATCCATCTTCCTCTTGATCACATTCCAGAGGTTTTCAATGGGGTTCAGGTCTGGAGATTGGACTGGCCATGACAGGGTGTTGATCCGGTGGTCCTCCATCCACACCTTGATTGACCTGGATGTGAGGCATGGAGCATTGTCCTCCTGGAAAAAACAATCCTCAGAGTTGGGGAACACTGTCAGAGCAGAAGGAAGCAAGTTTTCTTCCAGGGTAACCTTGTATGTGGCTTGATTCATGTATCCTTCACAAAGACGAATCTGCCCAATTTCAGCCTTGCTGAAGCACCCCCAGATCATCACCGACTCTCCACCAAATTTCACAGTGGGTGTGAGACACTGTGGCTTGAAGGCCTCTCCAGGTCTCCGTCTAACCATTAGATGACCAGGTGGATCGATGATGATCTGGGGGTGCTCCAGCAAGGCTGGAATCGGGTAGATTTGTCTTTGTGAATGACACATGAATCAAGCCATGTACAAGGTTATAAATTCTTTGCATTATTCAAGGTCTGAAAACACTGCATCTTTTTTGATATTTTGATTAGTAGTCATTTTCTGCAAATAAATGCTCTAAATGACAATATTTTTATTTGGAATTTGGGAAAAATTTTGTCAGTACTTTATAGAATAAAACTATTTTTATTTATTTTTTTTTACTCAAACACATACCTATAGTATAAATAGTAAATCCAGAGAAACATATAATTTTGCAGTGGTCTCTTAATTTTTTCCAGAGCTGTATATACAGTACTGTGCAAAATTCTTAGGCACATAAGATCTTTCACAAAAAAAAAAAAAAATATCTAAAGATGGTTATTTATATCTTCGGCAAATAGAATAGAATAGAATAGAAGAACAGAGTGCCCTGAACAGTTTTTTTTTTCCTGCCCTTTTCTCACCAATTTGGAATGCCCAATTCCCAATGCGCTTTAAGTCCTAGTGGTGGCGTAGTAACTCGCCTCAATCCGGGTGGCGGAGGACAAATCCCAGCTGCCTCCGCATCTGAGACCATCAATCTGCACATCTTATCACGTGGCTTGTTGAGCGTGTTACCGCGGAGACGTAACGCATGTGGAGGCCCACGCTCTTCTCCACGGCATCCACGCACAACTCACCACGTGCCCCACCGAGAGCGAGAACCACACATTATAGCAACCATGAGGAGGTTACCCCATGTGACTCTACCCTCCCTAGCAACCGGGCCAATTTGGTTGCTTAGGAGACCTGGCTGCAGTCACTCAGCACGCCCTGGATTCGAACTCGTGACTCCAGGGGTGGTAGTCAGCATCAATACTCGCTTAGCTACCCAGGCCCACGGCACAGAACATACTGGACTTTTAAAGTGCCAGTTTCACTGATCGATCAATTAAGTATATCCCTTCTTTCCGTTTAGTTAAAGTGATAGTTCATCCAAAAATGAAAATTATATCGTCATGTGATTCCAACCCCCTTAGGATTTACTTTCTTCTATGGAAGACAAAAGGAGATGTTAGGCAGAATGTTAATCTCAGTCACCGTTCACTTTCAATGCATGCTTTTTCCATACAATGAAAGCGAATGGTGACTGAGGCTAATATTCTGCTTAACATCTCCTTTTGTGTTTAAAAGAAGAAAAGAAATAGGATAAATTGATGACGATATTTTCACTTTTGGGTGAACTATCCCTTTAAGTCCACCTACTCTCAACTGGAAAGCTGTAGTGCTCTCTCCTGTAGTGCCTTTAACAGGTGAATAAACCATGAGTCATTTTGCTTTAAAATCCCATTAAGATCGGACAAAAGTAATCAAACAGCAGTATGAACTTTTAGCAAACTCTGGCAAACTGAGAGGAAACATTTCTCTGAATCCATTCAGAGAACGGAAGAAATCAGTAGAGGTTGGGAGATTCTTGCACTGAGGAAACTCTATTGTTTCATTATGAAGCAACTGAAATGTATTCAGTATGGAGTTAACAAGCCTTTTTACTTAGCTAATAAACATGTGGAGCTCATATGTTCTGGCCCATTACAAATAAATGCACAGCCCATTAGATTCCGTGGACTGGGCACTTTGTGCCACAGCACTAAATAAGTTTTTTGCAGTAACAGCTACTTGACTCTTGAATACTATCAGGAGGACTTCTTCGCAAGCAGAACCTATTTCTGCATTTCAGAGTGCCTATTTTAAAATGTACACTTTTTGCTCTTTTTTTGTACAGAGATTGTAAAGAAATTAATTAAAGGTGCACTCAGTAATGTTCCTGTTTATGTTGTGCTCACACCTAGAAGCATAGATGCAACATCACACAAAAAGAGAAGTTCAATTAAGTTTCATTGTAAAAATTTAAATAAGCGATTTAGGCATAAATCTTTCATATGAGCCTCAGGTCTTTAAGAAGAGTGTTATTCCTGAGCCCTTACAAAGGTACACAACTTTTATTTTAGATTGTGATTTTTCTAGAAGCACCTTTAAATTGAGCAGGTCTAAATTCACATCTCTCATCTGAGGCTAAATAAGACTGTTCTTCGCAGGGGCACACAGTAATTTCCCCAGCTATCTCAGAATTCATCTGCCTCAGACCGACTGGTGTTCATAATCTCGCTGGTGAGAGCCGGCTGAATGGATCTCTCATTTCCCTTGACTAAACTTCTCACTTTCTCTCTCCATGTAGCATCTCTCTCGCCCTTTTTGCTTGGTGCATCCACGTCCAAAGGCCTGCGAAAGTGCAGTACATCAGGAGCAGATTGGGCTAAGGTGTCTAGGCGTAATATATCAGCCTTTCTTTTCATTCTCTCTGGCTCATTGGTCACCAAACAGCACACACATGCACCTTAAACTCGCTCTGTCAGTGTGGGGACAGATAAGCACACTGGCGACGTTCAGGATGTCTTCGTTTTTAATCAACCCACAGCGTAGTGTGTTCAGGGTCACCTAGCACTGATGGCAAAGCGTGACAGTAGTTGTAAGGACATGAATTAAGGTAATCGCTTTGCTATGCATGTGTAGCATCCGATAAGCTAACTGCTAAGCAGCTGCTGGGGGGGGGAATGTACAATGGTAATATGATGGTTTTTGGATGGTACCATAGTAATTCTATTGTATTGTTTATAGAATATTTAAGTACCACGTAAATACCATGGTACGTGAATATGATACTAATTTAGTACCATGGTATATCAAAGTGACATGGTATTACCATATGATTCCAGACACTGACCAGCAAGCAACATCTCACAACGTTGGATTTTGGTTGCACTTATAGGTGCTGTAAGCATTTTTTTTTTTTGTTGTTGTTGTTCTTCTTGAAAGTGGAAATAAGTGTCTTGATATATCTCACCAGTCTCTGTGACAGCTCTAAACTCTGTAAACAGCAAACAAAATGTATCCGAAGGCCGTGGTCTCTGACAATTTTGACCTGTTAATCATTTTGCGCTTTCTCATAGTATTGTATATGCAGCAAATTATTGAGGCTTACTGACAGTGTTATGCCATGTTGATCACAACAGCTGTCAGTTGAGGGCGCTATTTTGCTGATATAAAAGCAAAATAGCGCTTTTATTCAAACGTTCCTGGATGATGTTGTCCTCAAATAAGCTCATTTGGTATCTTTGGAGTGCAGGGTTTTGGAAAGAGGGACCGTGGCTAATCCAATGGCTCAGACTCGTGGAAGTAGAACGGCTGAAATCGCTTACAGCACCTTAAAGTACAGCATTAAAAAAAAATAACATTCTACACCTAAAATAAAAAGTAAGCATGCAGTGCAATTTACGTATTTCTAATTACATATTCAATTTACTAAATTTATCAGTACCAAGCTGCAAATTTACATTTCACAAATGTACTTAAAAGTTACATTTTAGCTGGAAATATTTAGAAAGCCAAAATGTAAAGTTTCAGAAACATTTCCCAAAACATTTTGACGATGCCAAATGTAGAACCAAGTTGGATGCAATAATGATGTTTATAAAACATCAAAATTCATTTTTGCTAATTTCTTGGGGAACTCTTACACGTTAGTCGGCTTGCTGAGGATAATGGAATTTACAATATGCATCAAATGGTTACTGCTTTGTGTAAATTTTTATGACAGAAACAGCAATAATAACAAGGATTTAGAAAATTTAGAAAATCATTCACTACAGAAAGCTTATTCTTCTCTGCCATCGTGAAAGTTTCACTCCTTCCAACTCAGAAACAAGTGTATCAAAATTATCTCTCAGTTTCCCAGTCGTAATTAAAGGTGTATTTTGTTAGTGTCATCTTGGACTTACACTGACACCTAGGGGTGTGGATGATAGTTTTCAGTTACAGATGCCAGCACTGTAGACATTCACAGTCAGCCAGGATTAATTTAATCAGTTAGTGAAAATGTCCAATAACAGGGCAGTTACTGATATTAAGCGAGTAGTATTCGGCTGGTCATGTGATTCTAACATGTCTGCCCCCATGAGGGGACCCTCTCCATGTAAAATAAAACAGCTTTTATAAGGTTACTGGTATGACTGGAGTCTTCATCACATGTGAGTGCTCATTATTTTATACATATGTTTCAAAATGACAATTAATTTCTACAGGAGTAAAACTTTTTAAGAGGAAAAAATGACTGAGTGCACATTTAAGACTTGAAAGGGCATGCATGTGCAACTTCCAAAAAAGTATTTGTATTTTCGATTATATCAACAGCACACGAAGGCAGCATCAACATCCGTCCAAAAAAGGACAGAATGCCATTCAATTGAATAATCTGATTCGAATGTGATTCCCACAAAATCAAATGTGCCTATTTTACCCCTTCACCTCTTAAAAAAAGGTGATGCATTCTGCTACCTCTCTGCTCCCATTTAAATTGCCCTCTGCTGGACGTTTAAGACAGGTTTGTGGTACAAATGGCCGTCTGTGTTACAGAGGGCATCAAATTGACCTACAGGGTCAGGTAAACAAAAAGCTCACCCACATTGCACCTACGTTGCTAAGGCTAACATGCTAACACTAGCTCCCACGCTAGTGTACTCTCTTTTTTTTTATTTTTTTTAATACTTTTTATAACTTGCCACGTTGGCAGCAATAGTACTTTGTTAAAAAAAAAAAAAAAAAAAAAAAAATATATATATATTGTTACTAAACAGTCAAAATAGTCTCTTCAAAACTGGGCAGGGATGAGGACATTGGGGGCCCAGAGACAGCCAATTCAGTGGGGTCTGACAGATCTTTTCGACCAAAAGATTAAACAATTCCATCAAGACTTCATTAGTCGAGGGCACTTGTATATGAATATTAAAAGGTAAGATCAACAGTTTGTTTTGAAACTGAATGACAGCAGTACAGTTTTTGTGTTTAAATCAATCTCTCTCTCTCTCTCTCTCTCTCTCTCTCTCTCTCTCTCTCTCTGTATATATATATATATATATATATATATATATATATATATATATATATATATATATATATATATATATAGCGTGCAGCGCTAAACATGCTTTATTCCCACTCTGTGTGTGTATACACATATGCTTACACAAAAAAATAGCCAGGTGTCACATAACTACCACAAAGATTTAGAGCTCGGTGTGGATTAAAATGTCCTTCAGTCCGGTTCCGGACCGGAGTCCGCCTATTGAGTACCCCTGGCCTACAGTAATGCACTTACAATGTAAATGAATGGGGCCAGTCCATAAGCACTAAAATACACATAATTTCACTAGATGTAAACCTTTTACATGTAAACATGATTTTAGTGTGATAAAATCACTTACTTACCTTAACTGTGTAAAGTTATAAAAGGTTATTACCTGACTTTATCACACTAAAATCATGTTTACACATATAAGTTTATGCTAATCTACACTTTTACTTGTGTTTATGCTAATGACTCTAAGACATTATAGATATTACAGTTTCATTTTCTGTTAATGCATGAAATACCATACCATGTAAATACCAATGTGTATAAATAGAATCAACATACAGTACCATGGTATATATCAAAGTACCAATGGTATAACCATCTCGTACCATCACTGTACCATTTTACTTTTATGTATGATAAAATAGTTGTATTAACTACTGTTTTAGTGGAAACAACAGTTACCATGTTACATTTTCATAAGGGTCTAGAACTTCACTTCATTACATTACCACAGTTCTATTTTAGTTTCTGATTTTTAGACATGTTCTATGGTAATAACATATTATTAATACAACTATTAATTCCATTTTTGGAACTGAATAAATACCAGTTTTACTTACCAGATAAAAAAAAATAAATAAAAAAAATCAATGTAAAAATTCAGTTTAAACTCTCAGCGGTGTGACTGTTTTACCGACGCAACAGCGTGCAACTTCATGCAGGTATTTTGACAGCTTGCGTTGGTGAAGCAGAGAAAGTATATCAGGTGTGAGATCTCCCAGAGATACCTACCCTCTTTATGATAATTGACTCTGACAAGCCTGTGCCAGCTCGATTTAAACTAGGGTAAAAATCCATCATTTGCTTCCCATTATGTAGGTGTGAACATTTTTATGCGATTGCCGTCCCACTGCTGAAAGTGTTACAGTCGTGAAGGGAAAATGGGCCCCTGCAGGTTAATTCCAAGCGAATTCATGACTAAACTCTCGGGCACTAATCATACTTCCTACAACATGGCTGAGTTAACAGCATATATGCTAATCTCCAAAACGTAATCCTCAAACTTTCACTCCGAGGAATTGCCCCCCACATCCCCTAAAGCTCTGAATTTAAAGGAAAAATCACCTAAAAACATGGGTTAAGATCATTACAAGCCGCTCCAAGCTTAATATTCTACCATAGCTTCAATGTATTAATGCTGATAGTGCTTAAAGGGTTAGCTCAGCCAAAAAGGAAAATTATGTTATCATTTACTCATGCTCATGCCGTTCGAAACCTGTATGATTTTCTTTCCTCGCTGATGACATGAAAGTTGATAGTGATTTTTACCGCTATGCTCCAAAAAGGACAGAAGAACACCATAAAAGTAGCCCACACAACCACACAATGTGTTACAATCAAATTCTTCTGACGCCATCCGATAGCTTGTGATAAACAAACCACAATTTAAAATCGCTATTTGCTAAGTCTTCACAGTGTAGCTTTTAAATCTCATTCGCATTTCTGCATATTCAAACTTTGTGTTTTTGTGCTTAACAACGAAAGTTTTCATGTGAACACACACAAGCCAAAAACCAAATGTCCAAATATTCACTGAAAAATGACTAATTTGTGTTGCTTCTCACCAAAACCTATCGTATGCTTTCAGAAGACTTGGAATATGCTGAACGAGCCGCATGAACTACTTTTAAGGTCATTATCCACTGCCATTGTATTGACAAGATGGAATGCAATATTCATTGAAACATTTTGCTTACCGCATAAGAAAGAATGTCATATGATTTTGAAATTACATGGCAGTGTGTAAATTATGACAGAATTTCCATGTTTGGGTGAACTAGTCTCTTAAACAATGAAGAATGACTTCAGTGTCTGTCTGTTCCTCATATAAAACTGTCAAATATCTTTAGAATAGCACACAAGTCATATGGACAACTTTTTATGTTGCTTTTGTTGTCCTTTTTTGAGCTTGGGAGTAAAAAACACTATCTACTTTCATCGTATGAAAAAACAGTGACTTGAAATTTTGAATTCCAAAAACAAAACAAAAAATATCATACAGGTTTGAAACAGTATGAAGTTTTTCAGCATTTTTGGCTAAACTAACACTGTATGAGCTTTTTTGTGTAGTTTCTATGTAGTCAATATTATAACAAGAGGCTTGAAAAGAGCATTAAAGATGCCAGCAAGGCCAAGTTTCAATGGTCTACAAATTTGTTCTGTGACAGGTCACTTCAAGAAGCCATGCCAAGGCAATGTTTTATACTTCAGCAGAAGGGTAACCTGCCGTGCCAGGCAAAAACAGATTTAGCCAAAGCGAAAACAAGTTTCAAGTGAAAACACATGTCTGTGTCTAAGCCCAGTTCTGCACTTTCATTCACTCTTGTCCTCTCTTTATCCATCTATCTATAGCTATCTATGTCTAGCTCGCTCTCTTAGGGGTGACTGAACGTCTAGGATAGATAGCGAGGGCAGAAAAGTATATGTGTAAAAGAGCAGATAAATCTCTTTTTTCTCTCTCTTTCTCTCTCCGAGGAATATCAAAATGTCTATGTCTGTGAGATACCCCGCAGAAAGGTCTCCCGTACCCTTTGCACAACACAATTAAGTCCAGCGCAGTTATTCCTCAGTGTAAGGTTTGTGTCACCGAGGCCCTGCAGAGAAAGCCATTGAATAGACTAACTGGCCGCTTAACCTTTACCACATCCATTCTTGCCCCAGGATTGTTGTCTTTTGGAAGTCTTTCTTGTTCTTTCCTCAAGTGATGGATGCTGATTCCTCATCAGACTCATTTCGGCTCAGTGGCGCATATTAGAGACTGTGAGGAGACATTTATTTATGCTGGCAAAGAGCCTCGGCATGGGAGAACAAACATCAGTAAGGCCCATATACGAGGCGTTTCCTATTGCCTGAATGTTGTGCTTGTGCACGCAAGAATGCACGAATAAACACTGAAAAAATGTAATTTTCACCTTCCTGTCATCAGTTATATCAATGTCTTAGTTTGTCAGACTAAGCTTGCCTCAAGCCTAAACAAGCATAAAGATAATGTGCACACTGCTGACAAAACTGCTTTAACCAGACTAAACTGGCTTGCTGGTCTCTAACTGGTCTTCTAGTCTAACCAAGCTGGTTTTAAGATGGTGTTAATGGTTTCCCAGCCAATCCAGTTGACAAGTGTCCAAAACCCCTCTAGAACCATCTAAACAGACCAGCCTAAACAGCCTTGGAGACCAACCTGGTTGTTTTGCTTGTTCGTTCTTCACTTCACTATAATTTTCTCTCCTTGTTTGGATGATTATCACGAAACCTGTCATGAAAATGTCCTGGTCCTGTTTTACTTATAAAATCAAAAGAAACAAATAAGAAATTAAATTGTGCATACAGAAAATGAAACCTATTTTTTAGGCCCATTAAGGTTTATTACATTGTGACATGTAAAATGTCACAATTCAAAAAATCATAATGGTCCTAAATGTAGGCTTAATTTTCTTTATGGAAAATATAATTTCATGTTTTTTTATTTACTTTTATTTGGGGTACTGGGGTATTGGTTTGGGGCTAAATATGACCAAGACATTTTCTTGACAGGTTTCGTCAGAATCACCAGTTTGACAAACAAAGCTGGCTTCAAGCCTTCACAAACTTAAAGCTTATTGGCAGTTGGAGTCTTATTTTATGTTATATATTTCACTGCCTGTGGCCTACTGTGCCATATATTTACTTATGTATTAAATATTTCATTTAACCCATATTTGTATTGAAAGTACCAAGGTTTACCTAAAGAGTATAATTACCAACAAATTACCCCATGCAATGCATATTGCGGTGAGTGATTTCTACTTCAGATAATGTATATTTATAGCCTGAGGACAAACTTCACATTTACCCAGCTAGAAATTACCCAGTTAAAGCACAAAGGCCTTGTAAACGTAGCGGCTCAAGATAATGCCACCAACTGCAGGTCTTACAGGCCAATAACCAGGCACTGTTACAACCTCACAATGTGGCTACAGCCTGATAAAAAATGCTCAGCTCAGGTCATTGGAGCTGTGAATCTGCTATCCCTTTAGACTCTACAACCAACCAATCCAGAGCTCCAACAGGGAGCACGTTCAGCAATTACAAAAACAGTGCAGGCAATTGGCCATGAAATATGTGCACAGCTCTAGAAATCAATAGGGCCTTATCAATGGCATAAAAGCCTTGCCACTCAATTAAAGCAATTATGCATCACCCTACAATCACTCTCGCCTTCGCCGAAGAACCAACTTTAAGTTCCTTTTGCATTAATGGAAAAATAAATTGCTGTGATGTCAGTTCTCGTGTGCAAACGGGAGTGGCATTTGAGAGGCACTGTGAGAAGAGAGACGGTGCCGAAGCACGTAATTTAGTGGCGAGATTGCTCTTTGCACCAGCTCAGTGTTCCTTTTAACGAGTCACCGTGTTCCCTTTTGTGTAGCTGAGGCCTCATTTCCGAATCCCGGAGCGATGGAGGAACTCTGAATGTACCGGTTTCGCCACGTCAGCTGTAATCTCGCCGCGGACGTTTAAATGACTTACAAGGTAGCTGCAGCAACTCTTTGTCTGCTACCGTCGCCCCGTGAATAACAGAGCAGAGAGATAAGAGCTGACAAAAGAGGAACTGAAAGGGCAACAGCAAGCGCCGTTCACACCACAGCGGTACGTCTTTGTTTGGGGCTTTGTTCCTCTCCTCTCTCCTGTTATTAAATCCAAGTAAAACACAACATTGTCAAAGGGGAAAAAGCTGACATGTTCACATAAAACAAAATGCAACTCGAACAGAACAGCGTGGAAGCTTCTTAAAGACCCAATGGATCGACTGATGAGCACAATTTTCTGTCCTTTGTTGATGTGAAAAGTGTCCTTTTGCATTTTTTTAAAATTTTTTTTATAACACTGATTTTTCTTTACAAATTATATTATCAGCATAACATTTTGAGTGAAAATTTAAATAGAAATATAGCTGCAAGCAGCAATTAACGGGGTTCAAGTCTTTTAAGTACATATGTAACAGACATTAAGTATTAATTAGACAGTCTATTTGCAACTAAAACAATGATACAGTGCCTTAATTTTCACAGAGATATGGTATTTTTTACATTTCTGACTGTTATAGCGCCACTAAGAGGAGAGGTACCCAATTTTTTTTTTCATGTGTCCTCAGATTGATCTCCTATATAAGTCTTTTAAATTTGGTGATGATATCTCATTCTATTATAGAGTATTAACCATTTAAGAAAAAGTGACCACACCCACTTTGTATGTTTTGGCATACTGTTGCAATGGTGCATCGAAAGTTCAAACTGTTTTTTTTTATATATATATATATATATATATATATATATTAAGATTGGGACAACAGAGAACCTTTCTGCACTGATTTGGTTCCAATCGGGTGAACGGCCTAGGACTAGTACAAATAGCTGCTAAAAGTTGATTGGTCGATGTCAGCCATGTTTTTCAAGATATGTGACTGTCCTGGATGGATGGCAACTTGGACAAAGACACTGCATGCAAAATTTCAAGTCATTTGGACCAATGGTTCCTTAGTTAGAGGCATTTTTAGATTTTAAAGCCCTTCAGGCTTGAACCCCTAAAATTAACATGAACTTGAATTTCTTATTATTTGGTACATCCTCTTTTTGCTACAATGACAGCATGCACTTAAGCTGGCATTGACTCCCTATGTTTGTGCAAAACCTGATGATGACCAACAACATATAGATGACTTCAAGGCTAATAGGCAACATTCACATAGCAGTAGAGACATCCACACACAAGTATCACACACAATTCCATTATAAACAAGAGTGACAACTAAATTCTCTAACCAAACTGTCTCATGTAAATTCTCAGGACTCACAATTGCAATTTGAGAATATATTTTAGAGGTCGACCGATATTGGATTTTGCCAAAACATAACTAAGGTGTTGGAAGAAATCTGAAAGCCAGTTAATCTGCCAATAGTTTTTAAAATCAATATATTGAATATGTAAAAAACAAAATAAAGTCCAAGTGGAATGAAATTCCAGATCTAGTTGAACACTAAAATCCCAATAATAACCAGCAAAGAAAAAATAAATATTTGGTGTATAACACAGGACTTTTAACTACAAACAAGACCGAAAAACACCAGGGACTTTTCTTTTGAAATATCGGTGCTCACAGCTGCTAACACAAAAGGGAGACTAAGTATGCACACTAACAGTTAACAAATTCACATAACAAATATGAGCAGTCTATTGGCGAACTATTGTCATTTTTGCAGATAACCAAAAGTTCCAAAAGCAACTATCAGCAATGATAAAATAAAACTTTTAATAAATCGGTTGACATCTAGTTAGTATGGTAAACCTGTACGGTGTGAATGGAGCCAGAGGGTGTTTCTCAATTCTAAGAATGCAGAGACCAGACTTGCGTTCTTATGAAGACCAGTCTAGCCGAGCTACCTTAGAAGAACAAACTCATAAAGAGGATGTATAAACACATCTACTGCAAGCTTTGAGATGAGCTGCGATCTTCCTGTTGTGCAACTGACTGTCCCAGCACATTTGTAGCCAATGAGAGAACTACTAGCATTATCACACACCAGTAAGGTTTAACAGGACTAGTCACACGTTGAAAGAATAAAGTCTTTTAACACTGGTTTTTCCTTCATGTGTTTATTAATTTTTTTAAATGATACCTAACTAAACAACAATTGTTGATACAGTATGAAGACTCTCACAAGCTTACAACTGGAAACTCTTGAGAGAAAACCATATAAATATCCTTTGTCTGCCACCGTAAAGTGCCGCAATGTCTTCAGAGACTTCAAATGGGTTCTTGCGCACAAGTCACCATCCGATGCATCCTCGATATTTGGTATGATAAAGAACACATCCAGATAATTTTTGCATTATTGATACCTGCATTCTTGAGTATTGGCACTGAACTTCGGCAGTGGATAATGATGTCGAACGAGTCTATGAGACATATTGAGAAACCATTGACATGGACTAAAAGCCACAAAACTATTTTCTTGGGTCTTTAAAAAGCCATAGGGGAGTAAATAGCAGCGGTCCAGCAAAAGGTGTGCTTGAAACAGGGCTGAGAGTGTAACAGATCTCTGATAATGGAGGGCTGATGAATGTGCAGGGATGTTCGGAGGTGATATCTCTCTGGCTTACCGCGGCGCGTTCTTGGCAGCGTCCGACTCACCACAGAGCGAGAAAGCTGTTCAGAGACTGTCCATATCTGTTTGCCTTGACAATACTGAGGGGAATTCTGGGAAAAATGATCAAGTCCGTAACAAAAGGGACCCTCATGGAACAGGCTTTGTTGTTAGACATTCTCGTTTGCCGTGTAACAGATTGGGCTAAATCTGATTAAACAGCCAGAGCGAAAGGCATTTTTCACTGGGCAGAAAACAGCATTGGGACTGGCATGCCAACGAGTTGTAATCCTTTAAATCAGACAGAGCACACCAGCGCAGAAATTTCAATTACCAGCACGTAACTGCATGACACAGACAGCAATTAGCAAGTTCAATGCGCATACTGCGATTTTCAGCTCGGCAATTTAGAAAGTTTAGAAATGCATGGGGTTTTACAAAGAAGAACCTACAAATCAAGGAATACTCAAGCAAGTGACTTACTGAAGTAAACTGATCTTAGTAAGGATGTTTCCCGGGGCCTCATCCATTTTGCCCAAAAATTCAGATTTTAGGGTGGAACCCCAGTCAGACACCTGCAACATTTCAGATAATCGTGTCCCTTAAACACATTTACCATCATCCCAACAGATAATTCCAACCAAATATGTTCCTGCCAACAAAAACGAGTTTGAGAACATGCACAAAATGATCCTCAACTAGAGGCAACTTGGTGAAACCCAAAACTTTGTAAGCTCTGGCTAGAATGTTTATAGCAAATCTTTTCACCCTTCCAGAGCTCAGCATATGCCAACTCCACATTTCCTGCCAATATGATTTTCCCTCGATTCAGGTGTACTGTAGTTTTTTCGATTGGACCCCTCTCTTCCGCTATTGGCACCAAAAATCCTCCTCTCAACCAGTTGGTGGACACTATCCAAAATGGTAACCTTCTCAAATGTTCCTGGGGAAATGAACTGATAACATGGACACGAAAAACTTCCAGATTCTCATGAATAGCCTACTTATGCAGAGGTAATTAGCCTCTGTGGAGCCAGTCATATCCTTCTTTTTCTGTACTGGCATTTGCAAAGGCCATCCTGATGTGCCATTGAGGATCCCTGTGGATTGGGTAAGCCAACACCTGGCCTTACTAATCCGAAGATGAGCCGGAGCCCCCTGGAGTACAGTTAACAATCCCACCCCCATCACACTGCCCTCTCACTCTTACATCTGGGCCACATCTGCCAGCCTACTTACACTCAATTAGCGATTCAAAACAAGGGCCACTTCAGCCCAGGCACCAGCAGAAACTTGCCCGCCACCCAGTTATGTGTCACATTCAACATTCTGTCAAACCGTCTAGAACCTTGAGAAATTACAGTGCTGGTAAAGGTGGAATAAAAAAAAATGCCACTAGCTTTGCAGTACATGTACAGTCACTATATTTGCAGAAGTGTACTTAAAGGAATAGTTAACCCAAAATGTAATTTTTTTTTCTCTCAGGTTTAGAGATGGGAATTATAAGTAATTTAACGATTTTGATTCCTTACCGGTTCCATTAACAGTTTGTTGGGACTTTTGAGGAAGAAATATATGGCAAAAAGAAATGCAATTCTTATCGGATATACTGAACTCAGCAGCCTGTTACTAGATGATAAGATCATTTCTAATTTTAACAGAACAGATTCTGGCAAATGGCGTGTTTACATAGACTTAAATTTAAGATATTTCATAAATTCATAATTTTTTATAAAATACCACTAATTACAACAAAACTCAAATTGTCATTGTTAAAACAACAAATTGTCTTTGGCGGTTGAATCCTGACTATGCGTTGGCTTGCTTTTATGAGTGTCTCTTTGTATAAGCATTAGGTATGTACATGCAACTTTTTTTAAATAAAAAAACACTGTCATGCCACTGGTTTTATGAAGCTTGACTCCTTCATAGTACACTGTCTATTTGAAGTCTATTGAAGCGTTTAGTTTCTCGTTTTACTTTTTACTTAAGATTTGAAAATAAGAACTGGCTAGAACTGGCTAGAACTTTTGACCTTATTATTTTACTCACTTTTGTAACAGCCAGATATGTTCTTTGTAATAGTAAGCAAAAATCAATCGCTATAGCATGGTGCTGATTAGTTATTTCATTATATTGATTCTTTGCACCTTCATGTTTCAGTATTGAATGGATTATAATTATATTTATAATTTCTCTCGCTTCATCCGCCATCTTGAATTTATTTTTCTACCGAGCTCATCGCAGTGCATTCTGGGATCACCTATCCCAGGGAAAGATACATACAATGCGTGCTTCTTAAATTAAATGCTGCAGCTTAGTAGGGCTGTGTCCTTCCTAGAGGCTGTAAGCTAGGGTCCTCCTCAGCATGCAGCGCTATGAATGAGATGGTCTAGAAAGTCCACATGGCTATGTCATAAAGGTTTCTGCCTCCGTGGTCACGGCATGAACATTTCGAAAACAAATTATTTGTGAACCACTACAACTACTTTGTAGAAATGGAGGAAGCCATGAGGAGGGTGCACATCTGTTTGATTTGTTTTACGATATTTATTTTTTTTTATCTGAATTGTGCAAAGGATTGTAGGTGATTGAAGGTCACAAAGGATGCACCTGATGCAGCCTCTAAAATGTGGTAATGAAGGCTGCAAAACCAGGCAGCGAAACTGGCCTTCGACGGTGCTTGATGACACGGCAGCCGAGCCTTCTGATTGAGAAGCACTTAGAATTACCTTAGAATTTGGCCAAAATTAGAAATTTTATGAGGCAGCATAATTAAGATACCTATGGTTTGGAATAGCCTTTGCGTCGGATGTCCTATGATGCCTTCAAATGCTGCCTTTGAAGGAAGCTCACTAGGTTTTGGAACAGACCCTCATTCATGAAACTTTCATAAATTTATGAGTAAATTCTGTACGCTCCTGCCCGCAATGTGTTCATTTATTAATTTAACAGTTGGGAAAAAATTATACTTTGAAAAAATAAATTCAGTCTGTAAAGACAAGTTTCTAAATAAGTACAGGATATGGTTTAAAAAGAAAACAAAGCTTTTTTTTTTTTTTTTTTTTTTACTAATTTATGTTCTTTTTCAAGGTTAATTTCGCTCATTTAATTATTAGTTATTTTTTCAATAGTTCTTTAATTTCACTTCTATCAAAACATTGTCATTGACATTTTGTCTGAAAGAACACAACACATTCGAATGTCTTAGGTTCAATTTACACATGGTCAGGAGCAGGTGTAAATTTCGTTCGTACAAAATATGAAAACTTTCATGAGAATTTACGTCAGAATGGCATTATAAACAATTTACACAAAAATGTGTTCTTCTTGTATTTCATGAATGAGGCCCAATGGCTTTAAACTTTGAATATACAGTATATTTGAATTTTAGTAATATTTCAGTGATGAATTCAAATTTAGTTTCTCAGCCCTGTTAATATCCCTACATAGGATAGTTTTTTTTAAGGAACAGACAGAAATTGAAGTCAATAAACACTGATAATCCTTCCCAAAGCCAAAGCTCTGAAATCTCATTTACATTTACATTCTGATAAAAAAAAATTCCACACTGATGTGTCGCACCAGATCTGACATAATTCGCAGCTGCAACAGAGGGGGTGATTTTTACTTCGTAAATTTCATAAGGCTGTCGTATGGCTTTAGAAGTATTGGAATTGAGCTTCATAGGCATGGTCACAATGTTGTTGTTGGGAAAAGACAAGTTCAAAAATTATGCTCTTGTGTTTTTCGGGAGGAAAAATAACAGCATACAAGTTTAGAACAACATGAGGGTGAGTTGATAATGACAGAATTTTCATTTGGGGTGAACTGTCCCTTTTACCGATTTGTGCATGTGATGAACCTTTGCACAGATACCTTTGCATACAAATCAAGTACTAAGCTGAAACCACAAAGTGTCAGTTGGAACACAGTACTAATGCAGTTGCAGAGCTTCAAATCAGTGAAACACTATGACCAGACACAGTTACAGTTGTGCTCAAAAGTTTGCATACCCTGGCAGAAATTGTGAAATTTTGGCATTGATTTGTAAAATATAACTGATCATGCAATTTTAAGGATAGTGATCATATGAAGCCATTTATTATCACATAGTTGTTTGGCTCCTTTTTAAATCATAATGACAACAGAAATCACCCAAATGGCCCTGATCATAGGTTTACATTCCCTTGAATGTTTGGCCTTGCTACAAACACACAAGGTGACACACACAGGTTTAAATGGCAATTAAAGGTTAATTTCCCACACCTGTGGCTTTTTAAATTACAATTAGTGTCTGTGTATAAATAGTCAATGAGTTTGTTAGCTCTCACATGGATGCACTGAGCAGGCTAGATACTGAGCCATGGGGAGCAGAAAACAACTGTCAAAAGACCTGTGTAACAGGGAACTTTATAAAGATGGAAAAGGATATAAAAATATATCCAAAGCCTTGAAAATGCCAGTCAGTACTGTTCAATCACTTATTAAGAAGTGGAAAATTCGGGGATCTCTTGATACCAAGCCAAGGTCAGATAGACCAAGAAAGATTTCAGCAACACCTGCCAGAAGAATTGTTCGGGATACAAAGAAAAACCCACAGGTAACCTCAGGAGAAATACAGGCTGCTCTGGAAAAAGATGGTGTGGTTGTTTCAAGGAGCACAATACGATGATACTTGAACAAAAATTAGCTGCATGGTCGAATTGCCAGAAAGAAGCCTTGACTGCGCCAATGCCACAAAAAAGCCCAGTTACAATATTCCCGACAACACCTTGACACGCCTCACAGCTTCTGGCACACTGTAATTTGGAGTGACGAGACCAAAATAGAGCTTTATGGTCACAACCATAAGCGCTATGTTTGGAGAGGGGTCAACAAGGCCTATAGTGAAAAGAATACCATCCCCACTGTAAAGCATGGTGGTGGCTCACTGATGTTTTGGGGATGTGTGAGCTCTAAAGGCATGGGGAATCTTGTGAAAATTGATGGCAAGATGAATGCAGCATTTTATCAGAAAATACTGGCAGACAATTTGCATTCTTCTGCACGAAAGCTGCGCATGGGACGCTCTTGGACTTTCCAGCATGACAATGACCCTAAGCACAAGGCCAAGTTGACCCTCCAGTGGTTACAGCAGAAAAAGGTGAAGGTTCTGGAGTGGCCATCACTGTCTCCTGACCTTAATATCATCGAGCCACTCTGGGGAGGTCTCAAACGTGCAGTTCATGCAAGACAACCAAAGACTTTGCATGACCTGGAAGCATTTTGCCAAGATGAATGGGCAGCTATACCCCCTGCAAGAATTTGGGGCCTATTACAAAAGACTGCACGCTGTCATTGATGCTAAAAGGGGGCAATACACAGTATTAAAAACTAAGGGCATTCAGACTTTTGAACAGGGGTCATTTCATTTTTTTCTTTGTTGCCATGTTTTGTTTTATGATTGTGCCATTCTGTTATAACCTTCAGTTGAATATGAATCCCATAAGACATAAAAGAAATGTGTTTTGCCTGCTTACTTATGTTTTCTTTAAAAATGCTACATATATTACCAATTCTTCAAGGGTATGCAAACTTTTGAGCACAACTTTATATTGCAACTATTTATTTTTTTAAAACATAATTTCTATTTTTTTTTTTCCACCAAGTTTTTTATGACTAACCTCTATTTGATCTAAATGCTGACCTGTCCAGCCTAGCACTCCACCGGTCTCACATTTCAACTGAATCCAGCCACGTCTGGGAATACAAACCCCACATTGCATCAGAAATGGGAGAGAAAGAATATACCAACTGTCCCTTTCAGGGCACACAGCTACTGAAACAATGACAGGCAGACCCAGAGCTGCCCGTTTAGAATAAAATTCTCCTATAAGGCCCTTTCGCACTTCTGCGCCAAGGGGAGTTGTCGCATTTCTCAAAAAAAAACAAAAAAACAAAAAAACAAAAAACAATAAAGGGGCGAGAGCCAGTGGGACAGGGGTGTGAAGGACAGGATTGAATGTTTCAAGCAGATAGACAGCTCCTGTCATGTGGTTAGATGGTCAATCAAATGAAGGCAAATGAAGTCTGACTTGGATTTAAAGATCCTGAGGACTGAGGTGATGACTAGCTCCACTTTCTTATTTGGGGAAAAAAAGGACATATAAAAAGGAGATTTCAGTCAGGAGATATAATAATTTAATTTCTCACCATTTCTTGCATATAAGCCTCTTCCCAGAGGAAGAGTTTAAGGCTCAGTAGTTATTTTATAGCTTGGGGGACTAAATGGACTTTTTAGTTATGATTTATTGAAGTATCAACTTGAAAGAAACAACAACAGACACAAATAAGTCAATCGTTGACATAAAGAGAATAGAGGTGTAAAATGAATGCATAAAATGAATCTGGATAGCCTTGCTCAAATAATTTTTGTCTCGAAAGAATTTGATGAGACATTACTACATAACATGGAAAGTCACATTACATGTTACTATGGTCCTTTATCATAATTCCGCGTTCGCACAGCAGAAGCTTCGCTTAGTAGCATAAAACTACTTCCGCTGCAGGCTGTTTAAATGGCTGTGCCCATAGTGCATATATATTATGGTCTATTTTATGTACGGTTCATCTCAAATACTTAATCTAAACAGACCTACCTCATTTTTCAATCATTACTCATGGATGGTGAGGCAAAGAAAATGGTGCCATGATATTTTATGATTTTATACGGGATGTATGTGAGTAGGCAGCAATTCACAGACAATTATGAGTTTGCATTAGAGGAATGCAAGAATATAGTACAAACAAGAGTACATTTACACATTAAAGAGCATTAGAACAAGACAGGGGTATACAGAATGGCACAAAAAAAACTTATATTCTGAGTAAAGATTGTACAGTGTATGAGCAATGATAATGATCACATTGCTTTCATGTACTTTTTTATAATCTCCATGTATGTTATAAGATCCATTTAAAAATGTTCAAAAAAAGAAACATGTCCATCCCAGAGTCTGATTACAGAAAATAACAGGTTTAATTGTTGTAAACGTGGAGTAATATCATCACAGTTTGAGTGTGATGATTGGGGAGGCATTCACTCGCGAGCCGCGACAGAATGCAATGTAAATAAATAAACAGAGACAAAAATGTCCCAGTGCCTACAACTGTATTATATTTTAAATAAAAATGAACATGCTGCAATAGTGAAAACAATGACTTCACAATGACCATGACAAAGACTTAAAAACAGTATCGCCATCGAGGGTAGTGAGGGTGGGGGAACTGAGAAATCGGGACCGGGCAGTAAAAGGTGCGTCCCACGATTTCATCAGCTTCTTGTGCACTTCCGGGAAGAAAGGCACTGGAGTGGGGCGCAGCTGCTTTGAGCGGTGCTGCGAGCCCAGGAACCAGTCATCGAGCCATGAGGGTTCAAGGGAGAGCGGAGGGTTCCACACTAGCCTGATGCTCGTGGCCACCCGGGAAAGCATGTCTGTCATCTCTGCATCAGCCTGTGACTGGGCAATTGTCCCCGAAGGGGGGAGCCCAGCTGAGGCTTCTGCGTCTGACTGGACAAGCCCGCTCTCCGATGCTGTGCTCGAGAGCTCATCAGCTTCGTGGGCTCCGAACAAGAGGTCGAACTCACCGTGAGACAAGCCGGTGGACTCATCCGGAAGCCCGATCAGGGCAGACAAGCGTGCTGGGGAATGGAAGCGGGGGGATACCCGGAGGAGGCGGTCCCATTGGGGTCCCCAAATCGCCCCCATTGCTAGCCACGCTGGCCTCAAACCCGTAGGTAGAAGGACCGAGGCGGGAAGCCGCTTGGGTGGCTTGCTTTCTTATGAAAAGCCGCAACTGCAACGTTGCCATGGTCATGTTCTGGCAGTGAGAACATGAACCATCCACGAACGCTGCCTCTGTGTGGGTCGCGCCCAGACACAAAAGACAGCGATCGTGACTGTCTGAAGTTGAGAGGTAACGACCGCAACCAGGAATAACACACAATTAAAAAGACATTCCGTGTGTGCCGCTCTTTTACAGAAATATACTTTTTCAGGAAAATATACTTTCTTTTTTCTGCCGAAGCGCCCAGGGACATTCTCTGCATTGCACCAGGAGGGAGAAGCCGCTGAAATGCGCCGTCAGATCCAGCAGAGGTGAATGAACAGTCGTGGGAATTCAGCTCAGTGAGCATGACTGTTCGGCTCCGAAGAGAAAATCTGAATGAGTGGTTACACACCAGCTCCTTTAATACCCATATGTCCGGGGGAGTGGCATGCAAATACCACTCGCCAATTTTCATTGGCCTTTTATCGAAGACCAGAGGTGTCTCGGGCTCCCAAGAGTGACCCCTAGTGTCTAATTTTTAGCTCCACTCAGTGGACATTTCACCTCGGAACTGCCATGATACGTGTAAGCACCAGTGTTGGGTGTAATGCATTACTAAGTAAATAATTACTGTAAAGAAATTACTTTTTCATTGAGAAAAGTAAAGGATTACACTTATTTTTTCAGTAATTTAATTGCAGTTACTTCTGATGTAATTGCATTAAATACTGTGTAGACTATAGAACAATTCTATATAAAACAATAGTGAATTTAAAATCGAAATTTAACGTCTAATGTTAAAATAAATGTTTTCTAATTTAATGCTGCCCCCTTAAATTCTTTGGTCGGTTCATGACTAATTTATTTGATTTTATATGATTTATTTGAAATAATTAAAAGAACAGTTTCATGTCTATCCTTGTATTTTTCATCTGGTCGAGGTTGATAAGGGTTTTAGAAAGTAAATAGTAATAAGTAATGCAATTACTTTTCAGACAGTGTAATTAGTACAGTAATCTAATTACACTGTAGAAGATGTAATTAGTAGTTATTAATTGATTACTTTTTTAGAGTAACTTACCCAACACTGGTAAGCACCCATGTAGTATGATTTGGTGAAAATGTCACCACAGTCATGTCATTGTCATGAGAAAAGGCACCTTACAAGTCACTGTGAAATGAAAATTGGCCCCACTTACTTCTGTAATACATGTTCCTGGTCACATTGAGCATGATAAGAAATTTTTGTCTCCGTAGTCTTTCATCAAAATGTAGAAACTTGCTCCGCCTCTGAATCAACTTTCCTTGGCAGCTGATGTCACCAATCCATCTTATTCCCAATAGAATCCCAATTGAATCAAGCCCCACCCTTAATTTTGTTCTCACTGAATATCCTGTTTCACCCAAAAATATGTCAGATTGCAGAAGTGAAATGGATTGCAAACACATTTCATGTCAACTTTAAGCAGAAGCCATTTAATCTCCATTCAATCATGGGTGTCTAGGATAAACAATTAGCATATTAATGTGGTTTCACCTCTGACTGTTCTTTCCTATGAGGTGTAATTATACATACCTAAAGCCTTGCTCATGCTGTACAATTTTGCCCATTATTTATCTGAAACAATAAAAATTGCACAGTGTGCACCTGGCTTAAAGTCAGGTGGAATTACCTAGAATGATATCCTCATGTTTATGTGACTTCGGGCCCAGTAAAGTTTTTAAATCAATCCTGACCGAGACTGTTTACGGCAAACTATGACTCAGCCAACAAGTATTTCTGAACCTCTCTCACAAATGCATCCCCCACTCTCACATTGGGAATTTGACACTCGCAGCACATTGCCTTCATTGATTCTCTGCTCCCCTTCATGCAATATCTGCAGAACATTTGCTCTTCGCCTCCTCTCCCCACCTCCGCCACACTCTGACAGACACCAGCAATCTGTCCTCGGCTTTAATGCACTCCCTAAATGCAGAGGATGGATCAATAAACAATTATTTCTCCCTCTCTCCCACTCCGTTTCTCTCTCAGGAAATGCTAACCCTCCCTTTATCACCATGTCAATAAATACCTGATCTGTTTGTTTTCATTAATGCAGGTGTTTAAAATATATTGAACTTGGCAGCCAAATCCAAATCTGGAAAGAGCCACATGACATTCCAAATTTAATTAGACATTTAAATATATTTAGAATTCCGCACAAAGGTAGTTTCAAATAAACACTGCGTTATAAAACTGACATTGTTTTTAGATGCAGTACATACAATGATGTTGGAGAATATAAGCAAAAGCGAAATCTTGATGGCTTTGAATAAGTTGCATATCTTTTCTTTTTAACTCCAATTCGTTTTACAAGCCAAGAAGAAAGAACAGCTGTCTCGGACTAAACCAGAAGAGATCTCAACAATGTGCCAAAATAACCAAGTCTGTAATCAAAAGACTCAAATTGAATATGAAACCAAATCTTTCTCATTAACGTCTTCCAAGACCAAAATATATGTGCTATGCTATTCAAATTAAAGGGATAGTCCACTCAAAAATAACAATTCTGTCATCATTTGCTCACACTCATGCCGTTACAAATCTGAATGAACCAGACAAAGTTTAGTAGAATGTCTAAGCTACTATCCACCATACAATATAAGTTGTTGGGGGCCAGGTGCTGTTACGCCCCAAAAAAGAACAAAAAGCATGTTGAAAGTTCATGTGACTCATGCCCTATTATCAAGTCTTCTGAAGCTATATGATAGCTTTGTGTAATAAACAGACTGAAATGTAAGTTGTGTATCATTGAAAATATTACCAGACAGCCAGGTCATCATTCACTTTCATTGTATGGAGAATAGCAGCTTGGATATTCTACTATAAATAACTCCTTTTGTGTTCCATGGAAGAAAGTAAGTTACACTTGTTTTTAAAAGACATGCAAGTAAAGGGTGAGAGTTTAAATTTTTGGGTGAACAGCTGCTTTAACTATGTACTAGCGTTGGGAAATTTAACGTGTTCATTTCTGCGATTAATAGCTGATTGTTTAATGCATAAAAAAATAAAATAATGCAATAAATGTATCCGGTTTTGTTTTGTTCTTTACTTTTATTTTTATTTTTTCCCAACTTGCTGTGGCTAAAATTGCCATATATAAATTTCCAAAAGGTACACATGCTCGACTTGATTGCACATTCTAGAACAAAAACTGATTGTGTTGAGCCGAGCACGCTAATTCATTTCGCGCGACGCTTGTCCAAGGCATAATAAACAAGGGAACAGATTTATGGTACAGAGAATGGAGACTTCACCCGCATGCTGCGGTATCACTTTGCATTGCCTGAAAACACTCACTCACTATCATCTGAACCAGTGTCTACAGCGAAATTGCAAAAGAGAGACCCAGCATGTGCGTGATAGAGACTGAATGGCCAGGGAAAATAATTGTTTTGAGGTTTTAAACTTCCGCAAATTAAACTTCAGCACTCAATTTGTTTTATATCTGTATGTATAGTGTCTAGTAATGCATTGGCAATGCACACTTAAGTTTCTCTTGCCAATAAAGTTTGATATGAACTGAAACTGCCCATTTGATCCTATTATTAAAAAAGTCCACTGGAAAATGCCAGATTTATAATTACAGCATGTCCACTGATTTTATGGAATGTCTACATTTGTATCAAAGATTTATACCGGTTATACTAAATATTTTACTATTTTTTTTATACATAATTTTACAATTATTTTAGATAATTAAAATAAATAATTACTAAACAATTTCTTGCAAGTTCTTTGAGACAAAGTATAAAGTAAATATATTTATGATTATATTTTAATGTTTGTTTTATTGAACCATGCACCATTATTAATCGTGATTAATCAGAGAAAACTGTGCGGGTAATTAGTTTATTGATTTTTTTATTAATTCTAAGCCCTACTTTATACTATTAATGTACAGTATGTTAACAGTTTTCTCTTTGTGTCTATTTTATGTCTCCCAATGCATTTTCGAAGAAATATCTGAGACAAAATTTACACTAAAAGAAGTCTTCTGAGCTATGAATGAGCAACCGCTGAGCAATAAAATGTTCCTCTAGGGTTTTATCTCAAGAGGTTAAACCAATGTTCTTTCTCTCTGAAGACCTTCTTAGTACAGACACCATGCATCCAAGAGGCAGAAAACATGGCTCATCTTCATTTGTTTTGAGTGGAACTGAATATGAACATAATTGCTTAGATGGCACCACTCTCTACTTTCAAAAGCCCACTTCCATCTCTCTAGAAGTGAAAAAGCAAACTCCATGCGGGGGTGTCGACATGAGTCACAAATATAATCATGTTTTGAATGTGTCTCTAAACTTGAAGATTGTACACATGATTATTCTCTTAGTGTTACACGTTGAATATGAATTTCTTCTTCCAAATAATGCAGTATGAGCATTCCAGTTTTAAGATATTGCAATATGTCTTTTACAATACTGATAGTCCAATTTGACTACTATTGCTACTACTTTAATACAATTTAAAAAAATAACAAGTTTACATTATCAGAAGAAAATGAAGTGGTGCTTGCCTGTGCAAAAGCTGCTGCCAGTATGCTACAGTAGGGTGTTGCTGGGGTTGCTAAGATGTTCTGAGTTTTTTTTCTTTTTTTTTTTTTTTTAGCTTGTTGCTATGTGGTTGCTTGGGTGTTCTGGGTGGTTGCTTACTGGCCCAAGTGTTACTCGCAAGTCTCTATGATATTCTGGATCTGAGATATTCAATGTATGGGAAATTTTTGCACATTTTATCATTTGCCACATGAAAATCACTTTAAATTCGATCATTTAAGAGGTGGTCACACTACACTTAGTGCTCCATTTACTCCCATTCAAACGCATCCGAATGTAGCAGACCAGAAACGCAAGCCCATGCGAAGAAATTTCATACTATGCTGCGTACCAAAGTTCAAGCTTGGTGAACTCTGAATCGTGAATTCGTACGACGAGAGGACTGTGACCAATAGAAGAGCAAAAGTATTTCTGAACTGATAATCTGTTGTTTTATTCATGATTTTTGTGAAAGGAAATTAAAGTTGTTGTTGTTACAGGGCCTCTAGAATTAATTTCACAAGGAAACTTCTGTAATACATACAATGAACCACGTAAAAATCATTTTGCAAAAATGTAGGTCCAGTAATGTGATTCTATGAGACCAAGTTGCATAATATTAATATGTCCTTAAAAAGTCTCAAAGATTTTTAATCCACCTCTACGTTGGGGGTTTGGATTAGAAATAGACAGAGAAACAGAGAGAGAGACAGAGACAGACAGACAGAAAGACAGAGATTCTGTATTCTGTGGTCTATCTGTGATGTGTCTATCAGGGGGTAAAATAGGTCTGAAACTGTCTGTCTGCCTCTCTATTTTGCCAGCATTCCACTTTGCCCTCAAAACATTGGAATGTGCGAAAAAGACCTGAAAGTATGCTATCCTTTCGCACCTTCAAGCTAAGCTTAGTCATGAAGAGACTGGGAAAATAATTAAAAGGAAAAGGAGGTGTGTGTGTGTGTGTGTGTGTGTGTGTTACATTTCCAGGTAATCAACACTCAATCAAATACTGTATTTGTCAGGGAAGATCTCCAGGCTTTGATCCGATTGAAAGCTCTTCCCACATTAGCCATTAGCACTGACCTGCTATTTTATTGGGCTGTGGTGAGATTGTTCGGGGCAAGGACAACAGAACTATCATCTAACGGAGCATATCATAGATTACTGATAACAAGTCCTTTTTAGCGCTGTGGTGGCTGTCCGTTGGCAGAACTGTGTAAATTGAACTAATGGCTAATGGAAGTCTAATTACTTGATTGATTTAATACAAACTAAGTTTGCATTTATAAAAGCTCGATTAAGAGTCTTTACAAAAAAGTACCGTGGTATTACCATAAAAACATAACATTGAAAAGGGACCACTACCAGTACTATTTAAAGAAATAGTTCACCAAAAATATTTGTCTTATTTACTCAACCTAATGTCATTCCAAACCTGTTTGGTGTTATTTTTTTCCATGAAATATAGAAGTTATTTTCCAAAATAAAAATTTAACAAAAGTAGTCCATTTAATATTCCTTTTTTTTCTAAAGTTATACAATAGATTTGTGTGAGCAAAAAAAATACCAAAATTCAAGCTGTTATTCACTGAAAATCTTCCCCATTATTCTCTATTTTCAAACTAATGACTTCCGAATATTTGTAATATAACGCAAACGTTTTTTGGACAACTTCTGTGATGTTTTTTTGTTCCTGTTTTGAGCTTGACATATTCACAATGAAATGTATGAAAAAGAGCTGCAGGGCCCTACGATTCCCAAGATGTGGAAAACGTGAATGGAATCACGGAAGAGTCATTAAAATGGAATTATGAGTAAAATGCAGAATTTCACCATATTCTGGATGAATCACAATTTGATAGTGAAATTCAAATCGCAATATGGTTATGTGTAATTATTATAGCATAGGATGCAGTTTAAATATATATATATATATATATATATACACCGTATATACACCGATCAGCCGCAACATTAAAACCACCCGCCTAATATTATGTAAGTCCCCCTCTTGCCACCAAAACAGCACCAACCCACATCCCAGAATAGCATTCTGAGATGCTATTCTTCTTACCACAATTTTACAGAGCGGTTACCTGAGTTACCGTAGACTTTGTCAGTTCGAACCAGTCTGGCCATTCTCTGTTGTCCTCTTTCATCAACAAGGCATTTCTATCCTCAGAACTGCCATTCACTGGATGTTTTTTTTTTTTTTTGGCACCATTCGGAGTAAATTCTAGAGGCTGTTGTGTTTGAAAATCCCAGGAGATCAGCAGTTACAGAAATACTCAAACCAGCCAATCTGGCACCACAGTGTTGATGAGAGAGTTCAACAGACAATGGCTAGACTGGTTCAAACTGACAAAGTCTACAGTAACTCAGATAACCACTCTGTACAATTGTGGTGAGAAAAACTAGAATGCTATTCTGAGATGTGGGTTGGCGCTGTTTTGGCGGCATGAGGGGGACTTACACAATATTAGGCAGGTGGTTTTAATGCTGTGGCTGACCTGTGTGTGTGTGTGTGTGTATATATATATATATATATATATATATATATATATATATATATATATATATATATATATATAAATAAGGTGGGCAAGGAGGGAACCAGCTAAACAGTCAATGCAAAGTTTCATGAGAACTCAACATAAAACAAACATAAACAAACACAGACACAAATGCAATGCGGCCATGTGCATCTCCCTCTCTCTCAAACTGGCGCCTCCAGCTAGTCTTTATCCCACTCCCGGCTGATTAGCCCGATTCAAGGCCAGCCATGTGTCCTCATGGCCCGGCCCCACCCTCCTCCTCATCACACTCCTCCATCGCATGACTCAGGCCGTGGAAACGAGGGAGGCGGAGCAACAGAGAGAGAGAGTAGAGAGTGTGAAAACTTGCTTGCCGGCTCCAGGACGCGCTGTCACCTGGTCCTCAACCGCTCCTCCGCCCTCTGGCGGACACCAGCTCGCTCCTCCCCCGGCGGACGGCAGCGAGTCCTCCGGCCCCTGGCAGACAGAACCGCTCCTCCCCTTCTTCAGCGGATGGCAGTGGTTCCTCCAGCTCTCGGCGGCCAGCAGCGACCCCTCCGTCCCCAGGCAGACGGCCGTGGCACACAGTGAATCCCTCCTCCCTCCCAGGTTTTGGCACAAATGTAATGAGGTAACATGGACAAGGAGGAGGCAGGAACCAGCTAAACAGTCAACGTAAAGTTTAATGATAAAACTCAACATAAAACAAATATAAACAAACACAGACACACATTCAACATGGCCGTGTGCGTCTCCCTCTCTCTCGAACTGACGCCTCTTTAAATTTTTCATTTGTGAAGTCTGTTGTTCAGCACTTTATTTAATCAAAAATAATTAGTTTATAAAAAAAAAAATAATAAAAAGGAAATGTATTGATCGGACACTGTTTTGATGATATTATTTAATTAAACAAAACATGGAATAAAGAAAAATTAAAACAGAAAACATAGAAGTTAGGGAAAAATTAAACGGAATTCATATGGTAGTTAAACAGGAGGGAGGACTAGCGGTTTCATAGTGTGCCGCCTGAAATACATAGTTAAATAATTCAAAATTAATGTCCGAAAAGTAATTCCATTTCATATGGTTTGGTGAACTGCTGAGCACTGTGAAAAATTATAAACCAGATGGGAATTTACTTATAGGAAAAGAAAGTGAGAGACAGGACACCAAGGGTCTTTATACAGGCTATGCTGGGCCCTAACTGAGCTTTTGACAAACCTGCTGTGAAATACCCAACGGCTGGGTAAGTCAACACATTCACTCAGGAGTGAATGACCTGGGTCTCTTTTTTCACTTGAGGAAAACAGCTTTCAGCTTTTGTCAACAGCACTTTTCTAGTTGTAATCCCTTCAGCTATTGTGCCCACTGGAAGCTTTGGGTGTTTAAATGAACCAGTTCTTCACAAAAGTTCACTCCATTACCCACAACTATACCGACAAAAGGGTCTTCTAAAACACCTTTTCTAAAATTCAAGAACACAAAGGAAGAAGCCAAAAATAAATAAATAAATAAATAAAATACACAAGCGTCCAAACAGATGAACAAATGCATGTTTACATGCACATCAACACCCTGATAACTTCCAAAAATCATCTCATTAAAAATAATCTGACAACACAAGAAAACGTCCTGGTTACTTGCGTAACCGCAGTTCCCTGATGGAGGGAACGAGACATTGTGTCGAAGTAGTGACACCAGGGGTCACTCTTGGGAGCCTGAGACACCTCTGGTCTTTGATAAAAGGCCAATGAGTATTGGCGAGTGGTATTTGCATGCCACTCCCCTGGACATACGGGTATAAAAGGAGCTTGTATGCAACCACTCATTCAGGTTTTATGCTGAGGAGCCGAGACAAGGTCCGGACATTTCAGCGGGTAGTTCAGCGTTGTGGCAGGAGGGACACAACATCTCATTCCCTCCATCAGGGAACGGAGGTTATGCAAGTAACCAGGACATTCCCTATCTGTCACTCACTCGACGTTGTGTCGATGTAGTGACACTAGGGGTCACTATACGAAATGTCACAACTGGCTGAACTGTGTTATGTGAACTGGCGGTGTGTGAAAGGCAGACCACTGTGTGCTTTGTAGCCAGCACACCAGGCCTACACGTAACCTCCCCCAACATAGTTATGAGTGTCGAACGGCCCTTTGGGGACAAGTCGCCTACCCAAAAGATAGAGAGAGGCTAACCCAATCGTGGCCTCTTTTCCACTTCTTTTTTTCCACTCCCTAAAAAAGAAGGGGGATTATCCGACTGGGCCGCCAGGTCTAGTCGGTGGGTGTCCCTCCCAAGGGGAAGACACTGCGGAGACCACACCTCGCCCAAAGTGAGGGGGGATATTTAAGTGGAAAAAATACGTCACATGGTCTTGACAACCATGTGGAGAGTCTCAAGGTAGATCCTACCCAATGGGGAGGAGTTAATACACACATGGAGACTGGGGCAGAGGGGCTCTGCCCAAGGAAGATGCAGTTTGCCAACAGGGAAACAAATTAGCGGAAGATATATATCGCATGGGGTTACCTTACAGGGAACCGCCACATGCGAAGCACCTACCCCAGAACAGGGCTCTTAGCATGTGTACTGGGCCGGCAGCGAGTCTCTCCGAAAACTCGATTGCCACAGGGCTCGAAGGAAGTCAACCAGGGAACACAGTTTGTGAACACTACTGGGAATTAATGGTGCACGTCTTCAGCTCAGAAGAGGTGAAAGGCGCTATGTGCAAGCGGTACACCCGGCTGGCTATCCCGGGCTTATCCGCTTGTATTGCGTGCCACTACCTGGGACGAAACCGGTTCCATCCAGAGGTTGTAGAACCTTGCAAAGGTGTTGGGTGTTGCCCAGCCTGCTGCTCTGCAAATGTCTGTTAGAGAGGCACCCCTGGCCAGGGCCCAGAAGGCCGCTATACCCCTGGTAGAATGGGCTTGTAGCCCTACTGGGGGCGGCATGTCCTGGGCGTGATATGCCATAGCTATGGCGTCAATGAGCCAGTGGGCGATCCTCTGCTTGGAGACAGCGCTTCCTTTCTGCTGTGCACCAAAGCAGACAAAGAGCTGCTCAGAGATCCTAAAGCTCTGCGTTCGATCCAAATAGATGCATAAAGCATGCACCGGACACAGCAACGATAGGCCTGTGTCTGCCTCCTCCTGGGGCAGCGCTCGCAGGTTCACCACATGGTCCCTAAAAGGGGTCGTGGGAACCTTGGGCACATAGCCCGGTCGGGGTCTCAGGATCACATGAGAGTAGCCTGGACTGAACTCCAGGCATGTTTCGCTGAGAGAGAACACTTGCAGGTCTCCTACCCTCTTGATGGAAGTGAGCGCAGTCAGGAGGGCAGTCATCAAGGAGAGTGCCTTAAGCTCAGCTGACTGCAAAGGCTCAAAGGGGGCTCTCTGTAGACCCTGAAGAACTACAGAGAGGTCCCATGAGGTATCGAGGCACGGTCTGGAGGGATTCAGCATCCTGGCGCCTCTCAGGAACCTGATGATCAGGTCATGCTTCCCTAAGGACTTACAGTCCACTGTGTCGAGGTGTGCTGCTATAGCAGCAACGTACACCTTCAAGGTGGAAGGGGACAGCCGCCCTTCCAACCTCTCCTGCAGGAAGGAAAGCACCGATCCGACTGCGCATCTCTGGGGGTCTTCCCATTGGGAAGAACACCACTTAGTGAACAGAAGCCACTTAAAGGCATACAGGCACCTCGTAGAGGGGGCCCTAGCCTGAGTGATCGTGTCTACCACTGCGGGTGGTAGACCGCTTAGGTCTTCCATGTCCCATCCAGGGGCCAGACATGGAGATTCCAGAGGTCTGGTCGTGGGTGCCAGATAGTGCCCCATCCCTGAGAAAGAAGGTCCTTCCTCAGGAGAATTCGCCGGGGGGGTGGGGGGGAATTCACGAGAAGCGTGAGGTCAGAGAACCACATCTGGGTGGGCCAGTAGGGTATTACCAGGACGACCTGCTCCTTGTCCTCCCTGAGCTTGCACAGAGTCTGTGCAAGTAGGCTCACTGGGGGGCCAGCTGTGTGCCAGCGCGTCTACGCCGAGGGGTGCCTCGGTCAGGGCATACCAGCGCGGGCAGTGGGAAGATTCTTGGGAGGCAAACAGGTCCACCTGTGCCTGTCCGAATCGACTCCAAATCAGCTGGACCACCTGAGAGTGGAGTCTCCACTCTCCCCTGAGGGTAACCTGCTGTGACAGCGCGTCCGCTGTAGTGTTGAGGTTGCCCGGGATATGAGTGGCTCACAGCAACTTGAAGTGCTGCTGGCTCCAGAGGAGGAGACGGCGGGTGAGTTGTGACATACAACGTGAGCGCAGACCGCCTTGGCGGTTGACATATGCTACCATTGCCCTGTTATCTGTCCGAACTAATATGTGCTTGCCCTGGATCAACGGCCGAAACCTCCGCAGGGCGGGCAGAACTGCCAATGCATTTGCGGGCCCATCCACAAGCCAGCGGCTGCGTGCCCGTTGCAAACAGCGCCCCAGCCCGTTTTGGAGGCATCTGTCGTGACCACGACGTGCCTGGAGACCTGTTCTAGGGTCTGGAGGCCAGGCCTGGAGACCTGTTCTAGGTTTCTTGTTGTCCGTAAAAACGAGAGGTCGGTTCAAGGGCTGAAAAGACGGTGACAGACCGGCGTGATGACCACGCGATGTGTCCCGCAGCGCCATGCCCATTTCGGGACTCGAGTCTGAATCCAGTGCTGAAGCTGTCTCATATGCATCAACCCGAGCGGGGTGGCCACCGCTGAGGATGCCATATGCTCCAGGAGCCTCTGAAAGAGTTTCAGTGGAGCCGCTGTTCTCTGTTTGAACACCTTCAATGGGCACGCTCATTTGTGAGGTGCGCTGTCAAAGAGACTGAGTCCAACTCCAAACCGAGGAAAGAGATGCTCTGAACTGGGAGGAGCTTGCTCGTTTCCCAGTTGACCCAAAGCCCTAGTCGGCTGAGGTGTGAGAGCACCAAGTCCCTGTGTGCACGCAACATGTCCCAAGAGTGAGCTGGGATTAGCCAGTCGTCGAGATAGTTGAGAATGCGAATGCCAAATTTTCATTGGCCTTTTATCAAAGACCAGAGGTGTCTCGGGCTCCCAATAGTGACCCCTAGTGTCACTACATCGACACAACATCGAGTGAGTGACAGATAGGGAACCATGTTTAAATGAGACCTGATATCACATCCTCTGCTTTTGTCATCAAAATGTAAACAGACATGCACACAAAACTTGCGCACACTGGAAAAAGTTAAAAATGCCATGCAAAATTTGTGTAAAGGGCAAAAATCTACGCATGCCGATTGGATTGTGCTTAAACCGTTTATGGCCTTTCCCTGATAAAAGAAAACTGTTTAAATTGTTTACATGAACACACACGTCGTCGGCTTATTCAGCATTATCGGTGTAAGAAGGTGCATACAAATGCGCTCGTTAACTTTGTCTTTTTTCACACAAAGTTATCATACTGCTTCAGAAGAATTGGAATGCAGCACACAAATCTGTGAAGATTTTTAATGATATATATATATATATATATATATATATATATAATATTTGTGTGTGTACGATGCAAAAAAATAAATAAAATAGCAGTATAGAGGTCTGGAATGACATAAAGTTGAGTAAATTATGACAAAATTGTCATTTTTGGAAGAACTATTTCTTTAAGACCATAACTTTAAACTACTAAAGTTAGATGCAGTTTTTAACAACTCGTGAGCCACTTTCTAATATAAAGTGCATGTCTACAAATATGTACTATAATGTAATTAAATATTTGTAATTTATATGTTGCTTGAAAAAAATATTTCGTCAGAATACATGACTACTTTGAATGGCCTGGACCACAGAACTCCACTCTTCTCCTAACACAAACAGAAAACTTTAGCTATATCCAAGAGAAATCTGGAGACTTCGGTTTAAGAGCGAGAGATGTTATGATGACATAATTGTTACTTTTAGACTCTTGAGTCCTGGTTGGAAAAAGTGGAAGGAGGGTAGCTTTTTTTTGTGCCATTTTATCTCTGTGTGACAACGGCATAATTCGCATCTTTGTAGCGACCTGAAACCATTCCCCTCCACAAGGCTTTTGACCTCCGACTGATTACAGTGCCCTTTTGGTTTGTTATGCTTTCCACTTATGGACTCATGCAGGACCAAACATTTGGCTTTCCTGTCAGCCATTTATCATCTAAACCACAATTCTAACCTAAAGGAAACTAATCACAACTTAAAACACACTGTCATGTCATTTCACTGAGTACATTGGTAGTTTCATTTCCATTTGAATAAAAACTGTTTGACATCTTCCGTTTACATGAGTAAGATGATGGTGATATATTGCTAGATCTGATTGAGATAAAACTGTTCAAATAAACAGACCGTTAGCCTCTAAGGCAGGAAACCACAATGTTGATGAAGGCAAAGTGTGCCATGTAAGTTCTTTACCTACCATATGTGTACTTTATGTAAATGAGAAAAAATAAATAAATGGTGCGCACCTTTTTCTTTTTGAAAAATCAAAACAGCAATATCCATTTTGATCTAATAAGAGCAGGCAAAAAAGGTGTAACTGTATCTCTGTATGCATTCAAGCTAAAAACAACTATCTATCTATCTATCTATCTATCTATCTACAGTGACAAGAAAAATTATGTGAACCCTATGGAATTACCTGCATTTGTGTATAAATTTGTCTTAAAATCTGGTTTGAACTTCATCTAAATTACAATAATGAACAAACTCAATCTGTTTTAACTAATAACACATATGTATTATTATTGCATTGGTCTTGTACATATTGAATAAATAATTTAAACAAAAGCTAATTAGAGTCAGAAGTTGGCAAACTTGGCATCCAATTAATGAAACGAGATTGGAGGTGTGGATCAGAGCTACTCTGACTTATAAAAAGCACTGATTTAAGCATCTGCTGACGTGGTCCATGCCTTGCAAAAAAGAGATCTCAGAAGACCTACGATCAAGAGGCGGCCCGCTACAGTCTCACAATAACATAAAAGATCTCTAACATTATGTTTTGCTTTGGCAAAGCATCTCTCACTCCCAGTCAGTCAGCCCTTTACTACTAGAGCACAAAATTGTTAACAAGAGCTCAAAGTTCTTCATAGATCTAGCCTCTTAATTTTGCTCTCAAAGTGCACCAGATTGATGCATTTAACTTTAAAATGTACAACATTTTCTTACGGGGTGCATGCCTCCGGACCCCCCTAGAGGGTCCAAGGTACACCCACCACAGTCGCACAAAATCTTGTGGGAAACACTGTTGTGTGTGTAGAAATCGCAAATAAGCCTGCATTTATAGCCCTATGTATTTTGAGACCTTTTTATGCATTCAAGATTAAGTTATTTACGTATGCATGTATTCATGTACTTAAGTATGTATGAATGTATAGAGCCTATACCTTGCAACCAAGGCTCCATTTATTAATAAAGTTCTCTAGCAGGTCCCAGGGTACCAAAAAAAGAGCAATTTATGGTATGCTTCTCACTGCTTACCCAAAAGATAATGAGTCTCAATGTTTTGATCCTCCTGGCCTATGTAATAGCCATTATGTATTGATAAAAAGTAAATGTATGCCTCCATGCCTGCTGCATGGTGCAACCAAGAGCCAACTGCATTGGCAACTGGCACTCCTCTGAACATATTTCTCTATTAGCATTTTTGTTAAGGTTGTCCATCACAGCAGGAGTGAGGCATTCACATTATCGAAGGGGAGAGACAGGGAGCTAAGAGGTAGGCGAGACGTCTGGGTCCCCCTGTGGTGCAGTGGGCAAGATGCAGAGGTGGAGACAGGGAAAGCTAGAGTATTACATAAATGTTGTATGAAGGCTCCTGAGTCACTCTGATGAATCGTGTGGGTTGACTTGGCAGCAGGCAGGCCGTCAGCAGGGACAGTAGCATGCCTCAAACAGGCACATTTCAGCAGGCTGTGTTAGAATGCTTCAGTGAGCACACTTGACTTCCTGCTCCTGAGACACCCTACCCGTCTTTTTCCAACACCATTCAACCTTCCTCATTTCTTTCTACTGGGACAAATTTTTTGTAGATTGCAAGAATTTGCAAACCTAGGGGCGTTCAGGTCAGTTTTGGAGAAGCTACTTAAAATGATGAGCAGTTTGCCGAGCTAAGCTACAGTTTCGTACAAAAAGTAGCTAACTACACTAAAGCTGTTTATTTTGACTTACAGATTCATCTCTTAAAATCTCAATCAACTTTAGCTTTACTGTTGTGTGGAAGAATTAGAGACCATAATGTAAATTCCTCACAAATGCAGAGAGATCCACATTGGACTGAGACAACAGCTACAACAACATAAACAAGCATCTGACTGGACTCATCTAAAAGCCTTCTTTAAGCCCTCCGACACTCCCATGGTTGAGCTCCACAGTTCCTGCATGCAACTGAATGTCTGGAGTCTGGCCTTCGTCTCACAAAGCTTTTCAGCTAAATATGTTTGTCCAGCCGTCCAAGAAAGACAAAGCTCTTAAGCTTCTGGTTCTTTGAGTGGGAGAGCCAGAGAGAAATACTTCCTGGCCCATTTTTTGGAACATCTATAAATCATCCCCATTCCCATGATGGTCTGAAAGGAGTGTGATCTATTGTGGTGCTCATATGTTGGGTCTCAGTTTATATTTTTTGCCGTGGCAGGTGGAGTTGGGGTGGGTAGTGGCGACACCTGCCACATTTAATGTATGTACACATTATCATCACACAAATGCCTCAAGGTGTCAAGGTGATGGGTTGAAGGTGTTATAAATGGCCCCTTTTTGGAGAGGCTGGTGTCCATCATAAGAGTGAACTGAAAAAAATAGACAGCCGGAGGGCTTTTTAATCACTCTCCTCAAAATATAGCTTAAATGAGCCTAAACTGGTTTGCTGGTGTTTAGCTGTATAGCTAGCTGGTCTCCCAACCTGACCAATTGACAAGTGCCTAAAACATTTTTAAAACCACCAAACTGACCAGTCTGTCTAGGCTGTGAGACCATTTAAGACCAGCAAACCAGCAAGGGCTTAGTTTTAAGCATTTTTTTTTTTTTTAAGCAGGAAAGATAAACTTTAGACTTAGATTGTTTAAGATGGTGTCCTAGCTTGGCCAAGCTGGTGCTCAGATGGTTAAACTGGTTAGCTAGCTGGTCTCCCAGCCTGACCAGATGACAAGTGACCAAAATCCCTCTAAAAGCAGCAAACAGACCAGGCTGACCATACTGTGAGTCCAGCTAAGACCAGCAAATCACATCCGGGCTGGTTTAAGCTGTGTGTGTGTGTTTGTTTGTTTGTTAGCAGGATAAAAAGCTTGTCTACCAGTCTATCCAGCTGAAAATCCCCAAATCCCTCTAAAACTAGAAAACAGACCAGCCTAAAAAGGCTAAGAGACCTGCAAAGGCCAACAAAGGCTGGTTTAAGCTGTTTTTTTTATTTTATTTTATTTTATTTTATTTTATTTTATTTTCAGGAGGTAAGGGATACACTAGTCTAAGCTTATTTAAGATAATATTTTAGAATGGCCAAGCTGGTCTTCAGATGGTGTATCTAGTGTTCCAGCCAGAACAACAGACAAGTGCCCAAAATCCCACTAAAACCACCAAACAGACCAGACTAAATAAGCTCGAAGAGCATCTAAGACCAGTTTAAACCAGCTAAGACCAGTAAATAAGGCTTCAAGATCAGCTAGACCAGCTTGACCAGGCTGGGAGATCAGCTAGACCAGCCTTAACCAGCTAAGACAAGCTGAAGACCAGATATGACCAACAAAAATCTTAGGCTGGTTTTAGCTGGTTTTTGTTTTTGTTTTGTTTTTCAGCAGGGAAGGAAAGCATCAGAAGTCATGGGTTGGTTTTTGAACAGGAAGTTGTCCCCTTCAGGCAACAAAGCCACAGTTTGTCGCAACGAGAAACACATGGCCACAGCAAGCGAAAGATGGTTAAAACACGACCTTGCCTCTCTCGTACAGGAAATGAGAGGCTGTTTTTACGGTGCACTGCAAGATAATGGAGTGATTTATTGGAATGGAGCATTTTGTGCCAAGCCTAATTAATTCCACTGCTCTGTGTTATTGCTGAGAATAGAGAAAAGGCAGAGATATAATAGAGTGGGAGAGAGAATAAGAGAAACCAGTATTTGAGTTGAGCCCTTTATTAGACAAACATCTGTTTTTTTGTATAGCCTATGGCTCATAGAAAAAGTACAAATAAAAAGAAGAATTTTTGACATTTTTTCTGGGGCTTAAAGTCAAAATGTCATATGGTGTAACCATCCAGAAACAGTAAAACGGTGTCTATCGCGTCAGATCAGCGAGAGACAGTGTGTACCGAGTGGACACGCTTTGGAGAGCGATCGGAAGTAAACAATGATAGTGAAAAAGACTTAAATATTTATCTGTCTCTCACCAAAAGTGATCGTATCACTTTAGAAGACATTAATTTAACTACTGGAGTTGTATGGATTACATTTATTATGACTGTCTGTGCTTTTTGGAGCTTTAAAGTGCTGATCACCATCCACTTGAATTGTATGGACCTACAGAGCTGAGATATTCTTCTAAAAATCTTCATTTTTGTTCTGCTGTAGAAAGAAAGTCATACACATCTGGGATGGCATGAGGGTGAGTAAATGATGAGAGAATTTTATTTTTGGGTGAACTATCCATTTAATATCTTTCAGGGAGTAGGACACATTTTTGCATTTCTTTCCATGAAAGAAATCGATTACAGCACCTTTAATGTCGAAATAACAACACAGGAAGTACCAAATTATTTAAATTAATATTTTTATAGCACTGAAATGGCTCTTATAATTTAACAAAGAAGCGATGCTATAACAAAGTAAGGGTATATATTTCTTAGATATTTCCTTTTATTTCTGGAAAATGATAACTATTAACAAAGTGGTGTGGTTGACATTTCCATATAATTTCCAAGTTTTGTTCCGCTTGGCTGCAGTGCTAAGAAAAAAAAATTAGCGCCATGTAAAATGACGACTTAAAAACATGCTATAAGCCAGTGGTTCTAAATTTTTTGGGTTCATGCCCTCCTTTGTAAGAAGAAAAACTTTGAAAAGACAATGATTTTGCTACATTTACACCACACTGGAACAGTTTTCCTCCACAGAAAACAGAGACTTTGGAAACGCTCACAGTTTACCACATTATCACAGACTTAAAAACTATAATTTTAGCAAACCAAAAACTGAAACTTAAAAGTGTGGACGAGGCCTTAGCCACTGAATTAGACCACACCCTCTCACCAAACTCCGCCCTTTAAAGAGATGTCATAAAAACATGCAAAATGATTCATATGCCAAGTGCGCTTTTCATTAGCTAGCTTTCTGAATGCGCTGCTCTCCCCGACTCTTAGGGCTTAAGAGCATAGGTCTGTCACAGAGACAAGTATGATTTTTAGGACACATATTTTAATGACTGTGAGCTAGTAATTATCAATCCTAATATGGCTTAACAACCACTGACCTGCCTTTCACTATCAATTAGGACTTCTGTCTAAACATCACGTATTGAATATATATGAGCAAAACTTATTTATATTGTGTCCCCCTCACTTTTCAGACAGTTTCTACACTCCTGGCCTTTCCCTTGCACCTCAGCTGTCGAAACATGGGATACTCTTTTTATAATAGTCCTTTGCTCCACAGTGACACTCTTCAATCCATTCTGAGTGGTTAGGTATTGCCCTCAATTTCCCAGCAGCCCTTTTGTTCCCCAATGTCAGTCTGATTGCTTTTGGGGGAGATGGCCTGATAGAGCCTTGCATTCAATCTAAGGGGTGGACTGGGTACGGATACTACTCTTCTATGCAAAACAAATTGCTTTCTGGTTTGTAATGGTGTAATTTCCCCGCTCATGCTGAGACCCTCCTGAGATGTTCTCGACAGAGAATACCCATCCCCTCAAACAAAGGAGATACAATTTGAGAGGGAGAGTTTCTGTCTTGTAAGCTGTGCTAATAAAGTGGAAATGGACACATGCAACTGTGACAGCATTATAGAAATGAAACATACATTCCTCTTGCTCTGGTTATTGCGGAAGAAAGGCAAGTAGGTATGGCTGCAGGCTGGAGAGCTCCAAATGGGGACGGAATCTCCACAAGAGGGTGGGGTAACTCCAGAAGGGGGTATGTTAACTCTAAAAGGGAGTTCATCCATCTATTATATCTTCAGTGGCGGTTTGGAACTCCCGCCCCTTTTTGGAGCAATGCCTGCAGCTATATCCTTCTCAAGAAAGGAGGCAGGCAACTAAAGCATAATTTACACATTAGAAGAATTTGAACTTCACTCCTGAACAAACTAAAGCACCCTGCATGAATATAATAGTAATATAATTTTGTCATCATTTACTTCACCTGGAGCCTTAAATTTGGCAAAAAGCTGAAAGTGCTGTTGTATTTACTTCACCTGGAGTTTCAATTTTGGCAGAACACTGAAAATGCAGTTGTATTTTCCAGCTTGCAATGTTGCTCAATAAAAATCTGGTGAAAATCTGTCACCTCATTCTTTTCTTTGATACCATGTCCCATTTTTAGATTTGGATTATAAGATATCCATATAAAATCATTGCGATAATATTGTGAATATTCAATATATTGCCCAGCCCAAAGTCAAGTTAAGGTACAACTAGCTCTTTTGAGAATAAAATAATAATTGGATTTGCTAGTAACTAGTAACTATGTCACACATACAGGTGCATCTCAATAAATTAGAATGTCGTGGAAAAGTTCATTTATTTCAGTAATTCAACTCAAATTGTGAAACTCGTGTATTAAATAAATTCAATGCACACAGACTGAAGTAGTTTAAGTCTTTGGTTCTTTTAATTGTGATGATTTTGGCTTACATTTAACAAAAACCCACCAATTCACTATCTCAAAAAATTAGAATATGGTGACATGCCAATCAGCTAATCAACTCAAAACACCTGCAAAGGTTTCCTGAGCCTTCAAAATGGTCTCTCAGTTTGGTTCACTAGGCTACACAATCATGGGGAAGACTGCTGATCTGACAGTTGTCCAGAAGACAATCATTGACACCCTTCACAAGGAGGGTAAGCCACAAACATTCATTGCCAAAGAAGCTGGCTGTTCACAGAGTGCTGTATCCAAGCATGTTAACAAAAAGTTGAGTGGAAGGAAAAAGTGTGGAAGAAAAAGATGCACAACCAACCGAGAGAACCACAGCTTTATGAGGATTGTCAAGCAAAATCGATTCAAGAATTTGGGTGAACTTCACAAGGAATGGACTGAGGCTGGTGTCAAGGCATCAAGAGCCACCACACACAGACGTGTCAAGGAATTTGGCTACAGTTGTCGTATTCCTCTTGTTAAGCCACTCCTGAACCACAGACAACGTCAGAGGCGTCTTACCTGGGCTAAGGAGAAGAAGAACTGGACTGTTGCCCAGTGGTCCAAAGTCCTCTTTTCAGATGAGAGCAAGTTTTGTATTTCATTTGGAAACCAAGGTCCTAGAGTCTGGAGGAAGGGTGGAGAAGCTCATAGCCCAAGTTGCTTGAAGTCCAGTGTTAAGTTTCCACAGTCTGTGATGATTTTGGGTGCAATGTCATCTGCTGGTGTTGGTCCATTGTGTTTTTTGAAAACCAAAGTCACTGCACCCGTTTACCAAGACATTTTGGAGCACTTCATGCTTCCTTCTGCTGACCAGCTTTTTAAAGATGCTGATTTCATTTTCCAGCAGGATTTGGCACCTGCCCACACTGCCAAAAGCACCAAAAGTTGGTTAAATGACCATGGTGTTGGTGTGCTTGACTGGCCAGCAAACTCACCAGACCTGAACCCCATAGAGAATCTATGGGGTATTGTCAAGAGGAAAATGAGAAACAAGAGACCAATAAATGCAGATGAGCTGAAGGGCACTGTCAAAGAAACCTGGGCTTCCATACCACCTCAGCAGTGCCACAAACTGACCACCTCCATGCCACGCCGAATTGAGGCAGTAATTAAAGCAAAAGGAGCCTCTACCAAGTATTGAGTACATATACAGTAAATGAACATACTTTCCAGAAGGCCAACAATTCACAAAAAAATTTTTTTTTATTGGTCTTATGATGTATTCTAATTTTTTGAGATAGTGAATTGGTGGGTTTTTGTTAAATGTGTGCCAAAATCATCACAATTAAAAGAACCAAAGACTTACACTACTTCAGTCTGTGTGCATTGAATTTATTTAATACACGAGTTTCACAATTTGAGTTGAATTACTGAAATGAATGAACTTTTCCACGACATTCTAATTTATTGAGATGCACCTGTACATCGTTCGAACCCCATTGGTTCAGCAATACAGAGATGCCGTCAATGAAGGGGGGGGGTTGGGTAAAGTAATAACTTCTGCAGAGATCAAATGGATATCAAATGAAAATAGCTTATGTACATGTACATGATGCCATTTAATGGAAGAAAGCTGTTGAAAATATGAAAGCGCCATGCTCAGTGTTATGGGACATATACAGAGACAGAATAGTGGTGTTTCCCTCTACATCAGACTTCGATGTTCCCCCAATGCACTTGAGCACATACGTAATAACTTCTGCAGAGATCAAATGGATATCACATGAAAATAGCTTATGTACATGTACATGATGCCATTTAATGGAAGAAAGTTGTTGAAAACACGAAAGCGCCATGCTCAGTGTAATGGGACAGATGCAGAGACAGAATAGTGGTGTTTCCCTCTACATCAGACTTCGATGTTCCCCCAATGCACTTGAGCACATACGTACATCACTCTTCAAAACATATAAAAAACGTATGCGTTAGCATGGATGTAACAGTTAAAGGTGGGCAAGGGGGAGGCAGGAACCGGCTGAACAGTCAACGTAAAGTTTAATCAGAAACTTAAAACAACATAAAACATAAAGACACACAGACACACACAACGCGGCCGTGCGTCTCTCTCTCTCCCGAACTGGTGCATCCGGCTCCCCTTTATCTTGCTCTCCCACTGATCAGCTGATTCAGCACCGGCCGTGCACCCTCACGGCCCAGCCACGTCCTCCTCCTCATCACACTCCTCCCACGCCCGATTCAGGCCGGGGCGCCACCGGTCTGACTAACTCCCCCACCATCTCTGGAGGGGAGACGCTGCCCTTCCGGCCATTCTGTCAGCCGGTGGTCCACCCTGCCTCCTGTGAACCTGCAGGAGAGGGGAGGGGAGGCGTGGGGAGAGAGAAAGAGTGAGCAGAGACTCACAGAGAGAGAGAGGAGAGAGAGAGAGAGAGAGAAGAACTTGCTCGCCGGCTCCCTGACACGTCACACGATTGGCTGGCTGGTTAGATAAACGCATGGATGATTGTTGGTGACAGTGGGCTGGTTTGAGTACTTCTGTAACTGCTGATCTCCTGGGATTTTCACACACAACAGTCTCTTGAATTTACTCTGAATGGTGCCAAAAACAAAAAACATCCAGTGAGGGGCAGTTCTGTGGATGGAAGCACCTTGTTAATGAGAGAGGTCAACAGACAATGGCCAGACTGGTTCGAACTGACAAATTTTACGGTAACTCAGAAAACCTCTCTGTACAGTTGTGATGAGATGCAGGTTGGCGCTGTTTTGGCGGCACGAGGGAGACCTACACAATATTAGGCAGGTGGTTTTAATGTTGTGGCTGATCGGTGTTTATAGAAGCCTTAGCGAAGTCAATTATAATGTCCACAAAGCAAGCTAACAAGGAACTATATTATTAACCACAGGTAAAGAGCTGTACTTTCAACCACTCAAATTTGATATACTGTTTGCAGATGTTCGTTGAAACTATGATTTCGGGAAACACCAAATTGTTTAATTAATGTGGTAACGATGGAACTTGCGACCATAGTTGTCTAACAATGCTTTTGGGAAACGCACCCCAGATAGTCTTTAGGCGGTTCTTGGCCAGGACAAGCTGCAATGTGGACCAGACCTTACGCCGTATGGTCAAAGGTCTGGCAATGCACGGCTAGCTAGACGGTGACTAACAAGAAATAGACTGTAGCTCCACAGCCCTGCGAAAAAAAAAAAAAAAAAAACTGTTGCACTCTCTTGCTCTTTTCATCTAGATTTGTGCCTGGAAACGGTAGAGATCAACGGCCAACCGCAGAGAGAACATGCTGGAGGCTCAATAAATTTCACTTTGAAGAATGGGCACTCGGCCAACAAGCTTGTTTTATTTGCTATAATGACTTCCTCTTGGCAAAATATGAGCTAAAGGGAACGTAGAGGGAGGATGTCAGAGAGCTAATCAGGAAAAGTTACATATGTCAAAGACGTACAGCCATAACTCCCAACACGAGACACACAACTTATCCCGCAGTAGATCTTCTTCTACAAGCTTGCAATGGTTCACCCCATCTGCAGTCAGTGTAAATCAACCATCGAGGGCATAGTGCCATCAATGTGTCAAGTGATTTAGCCTAACATTGCAAGCTTCAATCCAGAAACTCATCACTCAGGCGCCTGGAGCTTTAGCAGAAGAATGCAAAAATTGGCCTCCTTAAAGATGAGCCACCATTGTCTGCCCCTATACCCAACATAATTTTATGGCAACTCATAATAACTTGTACAAGATGGCAAAATGGTAAGATTGTAGGACTTGGCTAGTAAGAAGCCAACAAACTTTCTCAACAAACAGAATTTCAATTGACACAATACAGGTATAACATTTTAGCTAGCCTCCAACCCAACACTTTATTTAAAGTTAGTCATTTTATATTTATATATGAAATTCAAATGTAAATATATGTCAATAACCTGTAATGTGCCTCGCTAGTCTCATTCCAAATGCCTTGGTTTTCTTTCTTCGATGAAACAGAATTTATTTTCCTTTTAAAATCATGGTTTAGGTTTAGGTTTAGGGTTCGGGTCAGGGGTTACACTTTACAACAGTAAAACCAGTACAAATGTTATAGTGTCTTTTGAAATAAACAGCTTAAAATCTTTGCATACATCCACATTCTACTGTATAGTACATTCTACACTGCTTGCAGTTACATCATATAAGAATTACATTACATACTTGGACATTTGCCAAATAAAGTACTTGGTTTGTTATTTTGAACAGTATTTTCATGTAATAACACGAGCCATCTTTCACAATGCAACATTTTGATTTTGTGGTAATCGCACAGCTTTGCATGGCTCCAATAGCTCTGAAATGCTGGTACTTATCACTTTTTTTTGTATTTTACATTTATTTTTGACCTTATTCTTTTCAAACATTTAGTAGAGAGAAGGCATGAATGATGTGGGGACAAGGGTAGAACGGGACTGTCAAATGACGCAAACCAAATTCGAACTTGAATCCCTCTATAGGCACCACGGCTCAAGAAGCATCCTCTTTTTATAAAACGACTAAGACATGCTGCAATCATGTAAAAGGGAAAAGAGAAAAAATCATTTCTGTATTCCCAAATTACACAGAGAAAAAAAGAGGATTGATTTTTAGGTGCCACCACAAAAGCTCCACATGAAACTCTGAGGAAACCAGGAGCATGCAGCTGTAACAACTGTGCTTTTTCAATATTTTCCACCTGCTCAATATCTTGAACTGCTCATTCACCTCCCACCAGAGAAAAATATAGGATGTCTGTGATGTTTGAAGTTCCTCTCCATTTCTCACTCTGAAACTAGAAGAAGAAGGCTAAAAATTAGACTGCAATGCAAAGCTTTCTTTATACTACCATTATTAGCCTTTTCTTTTTATTTTATAGGATATCAGAGGATATGACAAAATAAAGTAGTTTACGTTGTGAGTTTGCAGTCCGAACTGAATGTGACGAGATATAAAAATGGTGTACCGCCACTTAATAAAAAGACGTCTTTCTATTGTGTTGATTTCAATGGCTGCAAGGTAAAAATAAATACAGTGCCGCCAAACCAATATGAAGTTCCTTCTTTCATGGAAACACCAGCCTCCCTGAGCAGCATAAATAAGCTTAAAAAGAGGAGATTAAACATCTTAAAATCTTTGATTAGTTTCTTACCAACATAAACACTCGGAGATGTGTAATCATCCTAAATTAAACAAACATTCCCCTCTATAAAACACCAGCTGTGAGAATTCGCTTTCAACTACATACAAGTCACCTGCGCAACATCTCCAAGGAATATTGAAGTCTGTAGCAACTCTGCATGTGACTGTGTTTCATCTCACCTAAATCGTTGTGACGAGGAGGAGGGCGGGGCCGGGCCGTGACTACGCACACCCGGCCCCCAATTGGGCTAATCAGCCGAGGAGGGGGATAAATGCGGCAGAACTCAGCAGTTCGGGAGAGAGAGAGCCACATGTAGCTGTCATGTGTGTGTTTGTGTTGTGTGTGTCTTTTTGTTTAAGTTCTTATTAAATATTATTTTGACTATTCAGCCGGTTCCCGCCGCCTCCTTTCCCAACCTTAACCTTGTTACACTCGTATTTCCCTTATTCCCTGTGATGCCGCGGGGATTGCTCCATACATGCCGTTCGTCCTTCCAACAGAGGGATCTGTTCCCATTAGCATGACAACGCTACACACAGGGCATAAGCAGTGGGCAGGAGCGACACATATGGAAAGACGCCTTTAATTTGCTTGTGTAGGAGGGTAAAGCGACTAGCTCTTTTGTTGCTCGCTAAGGTGAAAATTTCTGAGAGAAACTAGACAGAGGGAGAACAAACAATGGGGAACAGAAAGAAAATGAGTGCTGAGATGGAGCCCAGAAGAAGGTATTCATTAAATTATTTTTCTGCCAATAAAGCTGCTGTCTTGCGTGAATTCTTTCATCCCAGCATAAACCTGGCTAGCAGCCAGTTCATGACAGGTTCAGCTTCAGTAGATGAGAATGGATTCAGCTCTAAGCTTAGGAGGCTCAAATCAAGACTATGACAAGACAAACGGTTTAACATCCCACACCTGGTATTTGCCAATACCTCATATTAAGCCCTGTGGGGGGAAAAAAATCTTAAAACACCCTAATCTATTTTTCTGGTCTGGTTTAGTGGTTTAAGAAGGGTTTTGGCCACTGGTCAGCTGAAGATCAACTTGAACAGGCTGAGTGACCAGCTTAACCAGATAAAGACCAGCTTGACCAGTCTAGGAGACAAGCTAGACCAGCTGAAGACCAGCTAGACTAGCTAACAACAAGCTAGGTGTTGCTGGGAGACAAGCTGGACCAGTTTAAACCAGCTAACATCAGCTAATCAGGCAGGGAGACCAGCTAGACCAGCTCAGCCAGTCCAGACGGCCACCTAGACCAGCTAAAGTCCAGTTTGGCAAGGCTGGGAGACAAGCTTGACTAGCTTAAACCAGCTAAGCTTGACTAGCTTAGTTAAGCTGACTAGCTAAGACCAGCAAATCAGGCTAGGAGACCAGCTTGGCCAGGCTGGGAGACAAGCTAGACCAGTTTAAACCAGTTAACACAGACAAATCAGGATGGGAGACCAGCTAGACTCGCTAAAGACCAGCTTGACCAAGCTGGGTGACCAGCTATATCAGCTAAAAAGCAGCTTGCCCAGGCTGGGAGATAAGCTAGACTAGCTAAAGACCAGCTTGGCCAGACTGGGAGACAAGATAGACCAGTAAAGACCAGCTTGATCAAGCTGGGTGACCAGCTAGACCAGATAAAGAGCAGCTTACCCATGCTGGGAGACAAGCTAGACCAGTTTAAATCAGCTAACACCAGCATATCAGGCTGTGAGACCAGCTAGACCAGATGAAGACAAGATTGCCAGGCTGGGAGATCAGCTAGACCAGCTAATGACCAGCTTAGCCAGGTTGGGAGACAAGCTAGACCAGTTTGAAATAGCTAACACCACCAACTCGGGCTGGGAGACCAGCTAGACTAGCTGAAGACCAGCTCGGCCAGGCTGGAAGACAAGCTAGACAAGCTTAAAACTGCTAAGTGCGGGGGCCTGGGTAGTTCAGCAAGCAAAAGACGCTGACTACCTCCCCTGGAATTGTGAGTTCGAATCCAGGGAGTGCTGAGTGACTCCAGTGACACCAATTAGCCTGGTTGCTAGAGTGGGTAGTCACGTGGGTTACCTTCCTTGTGGTCACTATAAGGTGGTTCTTGCTCTCAGTGGGGCGCATGGTAAGTTGTGCATGGATGCCGTGGTGAATAATGTGAGCCTCCACACACACTAGGTCTCCGCGGTAAGGCTCTCAGCAAGCCACATGACAAGATGCACAGGCTGTCTGACTCAGGTCAACTGATATTTGTCCTCCACCACCCGGATCGAGGTGGGTCATTGCACAACCACGAGGCACTAGAGGGCATTTGGACTTGGGCATGCTAAAAATTGGGAAAAAAACCTGCTAAGACCAGCAAACCGGTGCCTGGGTAGCTCAGCACGTATTGACTAGGGATGCACTGATACCACTTTTTCTCTTTCTATCCGATTCCGATATCGGAAATCTCGATCGCGATCCGATACCAGTGTTGTTTTTTTGCATGATCAGTTTAGAATATCTTTACATTATTGTGTGGAACTAATTGGGAGTACTCTTTAATATGTAAAGAAACACAAACCTCTAACTACACATTATTTCAATATAAATGTATAGCTTATTAAGAAACACTTTATTATGAACTAGTATACTGGATAATGTAGCAGCAAAATTAACAGCAATGCCAGTACAAGTCAACAGTAGAAAATAAGCCTTTTTTTTTTTTTTTCAACTTTTATCTGTACTTTAAAGGATTTAGATCTCTTTTTTGTTCAATTTAGTTGCAAGAAATCAGCTCACTTTTCATTCACACAGTTATTTTTTGGAACTCATTCAACTTAAATATTATTATAATTAGTAAACAAAAGATAATAATAATAATAATACATTATAATAGTAATATATAGTAATATATCTGAATCGTGCACATTTTGTCATGGATCCACCGGTCTCTCTCTCTCTTTCTCCCTCACTGCCATCACAGAGCTAACTCTCCCCTGAGTTCTGATTACACGCACCTGCATATCATTAGTGGCTAATCAAGGACTACATATTACCCTGCTTTCACACACACACTCTTTGTCTGTTCTAATCGATAGTATCTCTGAGACCGCACACCTTTCTACTAAGTCAAACATGCCTGTGTCTTAATTATTGCCTGCAAGTATCATAAGACTGTTGTGAGCTATCTGTTCATTGTGTCTATACCCTGTCTGGACACTGCTCACCTGCTGTTTGCCACTCTTCTCAGCAGGATTTACTCACAATGTTAACATCACTGTTTCAATCATCTGTTCAATAAACCCTACTACCGAGTTCATATCTATACCTCCGTGACACCTTTAACTTTTAGAACCCTCACGCTTTTATTTTGACATTCTGAACTCTCCAGGAATTCCTGTATGTGTCTGTTTGTAGGAAAGATCACAGTAGTTTAATTCACTTCTTATTCAAATTCTGGTAAAAAAGCATATAAGTGAACTGATCTATTGAGCATCTACATTAGAGATGTTGTTCGTGAGTAGCACTTTAATATTGCACACCGCGTGAAGGCTAAAAATAGCCATGAGTGTGTGTGTAAACAGAGCAGCGCCATTCACTGATGTGCTGGAGCTGCGTGTGTATTTTATATATTTACTTATTAAACATTGGCTTTTGTGATTCACAGAGCTATCGCACATCTTCAAGTGGCTTTGAATAAAATGCACGAGTCATATGAACTATAACTGTGTTTTAATGGTTCTTTTATGTCATTTTTTGAGCTTGACAGTAACGAGCATGACTAACACACAGTATCGGATTTGGATCGGGTATCGGTCATTTAAAAACATCAGTATCGAAGCCGATACCGATCCAGGTATCGGATCATTACATCCCTAGTATTGACGCTGACTACCACCCCTTGAATTGTGAGTTTGAATTCAGGGCATGCTGAGTGACTCCAGCCAATCAAATTGGCCCGGTTGCTAGGGAGGGTAGAGTCACATGGGGTAAACTCCTCGTGGTCACGATTAGGGGTTCTCGCTCACGATGGGGCGCGTGGTAAGTTGTGCGTGAATCGTGGAGAGTAGCATGAGCCTCCCGTGCTTTGAGTCTCCGCGGTGTCGTGCACAGCGAGCCACGTGATAAGATGCGCGGATTGACTGTCTCAGAAGTGGAGGCAACTGAGACTTATCCTCCGCCACCCAGATGAGTAACCGTGCCACCACGAGGACCTAATAAGTAGTGGGAATTGGGCATTCCAAATTGGAAGAAAAGGGGATAAAAATAAATTTAAAAAAAGGGCAGCAAACCCAAGCCGTTCTTGATCTGAAATCAATACTCAATCTCCCATGAACATCATGTCTAAATGTGTCAGAACATGTGCGCTAACTGCTAGGCTGACCTTTTTTTTTTTTTTTTTTGGTTATGTTTCCTTATTGCTGTTAAAGTCATCACAAAAGTGTGTTTGTATACCTTTTTTACTTCCGTAATGTATCATATTTCCTTTATTCATATTAAAATTAAACATGAAAGGGTGTTCACAACTTATTTTACTCCTGTAATATGACATATTTCCATTATTGCTGTTGAAGTCAGCATGACATTTGCATTTTACTTCCATAACGTGAGATAATTCTGAATAAAACAGGATATTCAAAGAGGACAAAATGCAGGGCAGAACTTGATTTTATCCACTGGAAAAGTGAAAAGTCTTGAAAAGTGGTCTGACAAGTTGTATCAGAAGGTTTGGTAATGTCAACCGAAAAAACTACAAAAGATAAGATTTTAAAATACTAAGAAGACTTTTTCTTTGGAACAATGTGCACCTATGAATCTTTCACAATAGACCAAAAACATGTAGTAGCAAAGTAAATAAAGTTAATTTTCATTTAATATTGGCTTTACAACGAAAAGTGAAGTAGTTGGTGATTGGCAAGCTTTGCTCTCATTAAAGACTGTGCAAAAAAAAAAAAAAATGTATCTACTCTTTTTCTTCAAGATGGATATGAGCTTGGCATGGAGCCCAATGCTGCCATTGTCCAGCTTACATGGGGAGCATAGCGCTTCGTTTCTCTGGGGAACTTAATGGGAAGATGGAAACATGCAGTTTCAATTACCCAACCCCTGAACTGTGCTCTTACCAATCAGCAGCCATGCATCGCATTACCCCTGGGGTGGGATGAGATGCTAATTCAAACCACCTGTGCTACTGTCAGCAGGCCTCAGCAAACACTAACCAAACAAGCTAGCCTGCATCTAGTGTTTAGCATAAAGCACAAGCCTCAAAAACAGTTACTGTCAAACTAAAAAAGGAGAGAAATCTTGTTAATAGAAGCGTTACATTGTGATTAGCCGCTAATCAGATATGGACAAGGGCCCATTTTACACAGTCTAGTTCTCCTCCGCAAAAGACAACCAGCTTTGCCAGCCATTGTAAACCACCACTTCCAACATGCAAATGTGCAGTTTGGTTATTTACTGAAGAGGTGGGCATCACCTGAGCATTGGTTGTCCTTGCAGGGTCAGGCAATGCCAATCCTGACGAAAACATGGGCATTGCTTGACACCAGCATATTGTGCTTTGGATGCTGGAAATTAAAGTCTAAGGTGGTCTTTCTAGCAGGGAAGGCTAACTCTAAAAGCATCTTAATAGAGAAAAATGAAAGCCATGTGTCCTGTTATGACTTTGCTAGAAAGAGAAAAAATAGAACATGTTAGCTGACACCATTCACTTGAGGCACAAGAACAGACTGTCTCCAGCTTGTTGTGACTGCACACATTTGATGTTGTCCAGAAATGATGGTACCTTAGTTGTTATAGAAGTAAAAAGTTTAGAGAGGCTCATAATACAAGACCTTTGTGTAACGAATAGGGATGTCAATCCATCACAACTTGCTATCTAATTAATTACATATACCGACTAATTAATACAATTAATAGCAATAAATCCCATATCAATATTTAAATACCTAAATAAATGTATCAATAAATATATAATAAATATTATAATTCAGATTAATCAAAGACATTACATTATTGTGGCAGGTAAGTAAATCATTGAGTATACAATTTGAACAAAAACATTACGTTTGTAGGATTTATTTTTATTTTTATTTATGTACCGTCAGGGGGCAAGGTTAATTGCATTAATTGTTTTTAACATATAATTTTCATATAATTATATAATCACACTGAATTAACAAGCTAAAGCGACAGCTTTAATAACAACACAACTGCTAATGCTAATGTGACAAAGATCACACTTCCACTTAATTAGATTACCATACCAGTTTAAAGTTAAGTAGTTGAAAAGAAAAAAGGAAGGTGAAACCACATCTAAACAACATAGAATACAATCTAGACTTACATCTCTGACTTACTAAATTTTTCTACAGATGTTTATTGATTAAAACAAAAGCTGGGTCCAAGGCAATGTATTTAGTATAACAAAAAAGCCATTAGTCAACAATAAAAAGCTTTCGCAACCAATTTTACTTTCATGATGGGATGTTTTTTTTTTTTTTTTTCCAGAGTGATACGGCATTCAATGTGAAATAAAAAAATTAGGGTAGAATTTGATTTTATCCTTCAGGAATGTATTAGATTGTGACAAAGGTATCTTTATGACAGATGGCTGGAGGGGAGGGGTTAAAAAATAAGAAGGACTGGTGATGTCAGTTGTAAAGCAAGTTAGTAAATTTAGATGAAAGATAACGAAGACAAACATATTCTTTTCCTTTGGAGCAACATGTGCTGATGAAAGGTTCACAATAAAACCAGGAACATGTTAAAGTAAATAAGGTCAATTTTTACATTATTTTGAGAGGAATTAAAGTGATTCACTGATAAGAAATTTGGTTCAACACAATTTAAGTGAAACACCATGCTCCCTAAAACAAGACATTGTCAACTAGTTTATAAACCTATAGAAATAATTGTCTCTCTCCATTCACACATTACAGTATTTAAATACACTGCTATTAATTTCATAACAACAGGATCAACTCAATTGAACACTGATTTCCCCAAAGGTAACTTAAAGTAACACATTGTCATTTAACATAAAACTGCATATTAAACACTAAACAGAACTTGAAACAGAATTATAACACAAAATTACTTATGACAATTAATAGCATCCACAAATAGTCCCCAAACCTTGCACAAACCTTCCTCATTAATTATTCAAATACAACAGCCAATGGCTAGTCCCCAAGCATAATCAACAACAAAAGTCGAAACCTTACGTAACACGTGATCCCTGCAAACGCTGAAGTCTCAAAATCTAATTCTGGTGGTGCTGTGATTCTGAGTAGTAGCAGTATGGATATAAAAAAGTGGTTTAAAGAGTCATCATCAACTTCGACCAACACTAACAGGGTGAAGCGGTAGGAGGGAATGGGGCTAACGAGACAGCATCAGCATCATCGTTGATAGAGCAGCAGGTGGGCATGCATTCGCGAATACTTTCATAAGTGTGACGTTCATCGCGAATACTAACAATAGTGGAGTTCTAATTAGTGTTGGTTTTATTGGTGCTTCATGGTTTTAGTTGTGGAATATGGATTACTGTGTTTTTGGAATTGAAAGGGCTTTTGATGTGGTGATGCATGTTTATATGTTTACATAAATGCAAATGAGCTATGGTGTAATTTATTAATTTATCGCAGTTGTTGTAGGCTGGACTATTTTGTTTCTATGGTGTTTTGGTCAGAGATGTTTTATTATAAAACTTAGTCTATTTGATTATAACTACTGACTGGGTTGTCTTGCATTGTGGTGTGGACACTGTTTTGGTCTATTACTGTGTCTCGGATCATAAAATGTGACGACCCCCTCACTCTGCCGTCTTCCCCGTCAGAAACAGAGCAGTGTGGCTAAGGTCACAGGTCTCTGGCAAGCTGCCAGTCACAGCTAGTCACCTGCTAACAGCCCACTCGCTGAGTTAGTTATTTTGATGCAGAAACATCGGTGTCCGGAAGCCATGACCGCTCAGGTGATGGAATTATAGGAATGAACAGGTGATGTGTGGAGCTAACTAAGGTCAACAAGATACGTTCACTCTAAACAAGAGCTTACATTGGTGCCAACTAATGGTCGACCGATATAGGATTTTTAATGGCTGATGCCGTTACCGATATCCAGAGAGCAGGGTGGCCAATAGGCCGATACGATGCCAATATATCACACAATTTAATAGTAAATAACAAACATAAAATTGCTATATCTATATAAACTCTTCTTTAGCACTATATTTACTCGATTTCACACAAAACTAAAACATTATATTGTATTTTAAATGGTAAATAGCAGTTTCTTCAGATTTCTGTTTAATCATCAAATTTTAGTAATTTATTTGCACATGAAGAAATTGTTAATATATTAGGAAGAAGGAAATAACAGTACACACAGTAGTCCAGCAATCATGGATGGCATGTGCGCATTAACAATTGCATTTAATCAAGAAATACAGAATCAAACCAATTGTACAATACAGTGCATAGTGAATAAGACATTTACTTATAGCACACATGAAGCACTTTTACTTTGGGCTGCATCCGAAAACCTAGGCAGCTGACTTGCTACCTTACTGCCTAATCAGTTAATGACGTAACTGACAGCTGTTTTGAATGAATGTAACTCATAAGGAAACTAGTCTCTGAACAGTTTAAAAAGCACCTTATTTTCATCCCACCTCCGCATACAGCCTCCGAAGGCAGCATTTCCTGGTTTCGGACGCAGCCTTGAAGTTGCACTCACGCGCTTGTGCGGATCCAGCGCAAGCAGCAGCAATCTCCTGACAGTTTAAACGGGCTGGATCGCCTACTTGGACTGACACAGAGTGACCGTCATGATTTGTAAATCAGAGGAACTTTTTATCTTGATCCTGAAATTTTTGATTCTGGATGATGGAATACGTGGTTCAGAGGATTAGATAAGCGCTTGACGGGAAGAAAACGCAAGATTTTCGTGAGGTTCATGAATAACATCTGTTTAAACGAGATATCTGCATATTTGCAAACGGTGTATAAAATAAGTTTTATTGATATTTGCCTTTTATCATTAGAAAAGAAAGTTAAAAGTGACAGGGAACTGTTGAGGAGTGACTGTTAAAATACGTGTTTTAGAGGTAAATAAATGAGCGCTCCACAGGATGCTGGATCTGCTCAAGTTGTGAGGTTGGGTTATTACATCTGTTTAAACAAGATATGTGCATATTTGCAGACGGTATATGATATTTGTTTTATTGATATTTGCCTTTTTATCATTAGACAAGACAGTTAAAAGTTACAGGGAACTGTTGAAGAGAGAGAGGGAGAATGAAACAGGCGAGCATTTTAACATTATGAGCTCAAACTGCCGCAGCTCTGATATGTGGACCGTTTAAATGACACTGTGTTGCACACCGGTCAATTATTGTAGTAACACGATGGCATGTAACAACAAAATGAACCGTGACTGGTCGTTTACATGTCTCAGTCCCTTCACATGCAAGCAGGCAATTCTCAGTGCCCTCAAGAAACAAATCAACAAAACAGGAAAATGTAAAAAAAAGACCAATTTATCGGCCTTGGCGATATATCGGCCGACCACTTGTGCCAACACTCTATGGCCAGAAACATAGTCAGTGCAAAATGCAGATGTGAATACTTGGCTAATGTATACTATATGTATATATAGTATACATTGGCTAATGTATACTATATGTATATATAGTATACATTGGCTAGTGTATACTATATGTATAATAGCACAGTATAATACTGTGCTATTTCACAAAATGCGTTTTGTGTTACTTTTATGGTATCAACCCTCGGTAATTAAGGGGGCAACAGAGCTACTTTCAAATGTCTGTGCCATTAATCTGGATGTACAGATGGTACTCAACCAGAATGGCCTTTTTACTGCCATAGTTGTCATGACAATTATCCATTAGCAGCTCTAAACCACTAAGTGGCGATATAACTATAGAAATTCAACAGGTGAGAACCAAATGTCTCAACGCACTTTTTTGCAAGTAGAAGTTAAGTTCCTAAATAATGCCACAACAGCACTGACTTGCTAGTTGGATGTTGTGAAATGGAGACACATGTCAAACACTTTCCAGTAACACTGTAATAGATCTGTTCAGATCTGTCAAAAAACCCAGAAGAGAATTTAATTTTGAGACATTGGACTCCCTTGGAAATCTCTGTTTTTTATAATGGCAGTTTACATTTATTAATAAAAGGTCTGTGGTTAAAATTGTTGAAGAGACTTTTACATCTTGTTTTACAACATAAATTACAAAGAGTCATACCTTAAATGTAAACTTCGCACATAAAAACGCACATTGCTAGCACAGTGCTAATTAAGGACTACAACTACAATGAGCATGTGACCTACATGGTTGATGAAATCGACAACTTTTGCAATCGAAGGCTGCATCCGAAACCAAAGGTAGCTGCCTTGTTGCCTCACTGTCCTATCAGTCAGTGACTCAACAGACAGCATTTGCATATGAAGGTACCTCCAGAAACTGGTTCTGAACATGCTCCAGAGGCAGCACAAGTTTACATTGTTGCTAGGATACCAGCAACTGATTATTGCCATCTGGTGTCCACTCAAGGTAACGCATCTGCTTCATTCAAGGTCAACTGAACCACAATGGTCTAATAATCTATAACAAAATCAAGAGAGTTTTGGCAATAAGCAAGTGTATATTTAATAACTACAATACTACTTTCTCGCTAGAAATGGAAAAGTTGAAAAAAGTTAATAAAAACGTACATTTATCCACAAATTGGCCGCCATTGTTTTTTTTTTCTTCAGCTTCTTCATTGTGGAAATGCACGCACAGGATTGTGGGATTTCACAGGCAGCGGAGGATACATCTATGCTACCTTCAAAAATCAATCAGATGAAAGTATCTCCATAGACAGTTTGTGAAACGAACATTGGATTCGGATGTACCTTGATCCCTTCCTACCTCTGTATACAGCCTCCAGAGGCAGCATTTTCCTGGTTTCGGATGTAGCCTTTATTTAGTGACGACTTGGCAATAGGGATGTAATGGTTTCAAGTTTTCACAATATACCTCAGTTTTAAAATGGACGGTTATCATACCGTTGAAATCTTCTCATTGACGGTATTGCATAAAAATAAAGACAGATTTTTTCAGAACTTTTCTAAAATCCAAATCAGTTTAATTAATACATATTTAGCTACATTTACACAGCATAATATAAACTTGGTGTGATAAAATAAGTCTTTAAATTGTGCCTTCCTCATGTTACATTCAACTATCACTTAATTTTAAAGGTGACATGCAGGTGTCGCGAGGGCAGCGCATCACGAGCACTAGAGGTCAACCGTTAGTGGATTTTACCGATAACCAAGTTGGGCAATACCTGCCGATAACCGATTAATCAACCGATAGTTTTTAAAATTGATACTGAATGAAAAAAATAACACTCAAAGTAAAATAGTGCTGAACTTTTACAAAAATAAACAGTACTGACTGAACCATGAAAATGTATTGTACTTTTTTAAAATGAAATAAATATTTAAATATTAATATATATGAACTAATATACAAATTTTAAAGTCAGCTGATTTTTAAATTGACGATGATTCCTTAGCCCACAAGAGGGCGCAATAAATACATAAACTATTCAACACCATTCTATTATTGCATAGAACATTCCTATCCTGGCTGTTAAAAAAGAGCATTTCATTTTCAACTAATGTGCAAAAAATAAATAAATAAACAGTTTAAGTTGGTCCATATTCTCAAATGTTAAGTCAGTTCACATGGTGTTACACTTGCATGGTGTTAATGATTCCTACTACTCCAGACTCAAGCTTCATAATAACAGCAAAATACCACATTGTTTTTTATTCAGTACAGTTGTATGTAGAGTAGCAATATTCACAGATAGCAGAGATATTCGGCTGAACTTGGTGGTGACGTGGCTCAGACTATGAGCCCAAGCCAGGGGCTTTTCAAGCAGATCGAACACAACAGACTGGAACCGAACATGAGAATCTCGAGACACACATTTCCAAGTTGAACATCTTTCCTGACAAAGCATTTAAACAACTCATTGCTTAATCTAAGAAATGCTTATAAGAGAGCAAGACGCAATGGCCAAAGACCTCTGCCAACTGTAAGGGGCTGTTCACACCGAATGCTTTTGCAACCATCCATTTGTTTTTCTATGTAAACGCATGCTAGACGAACGTCTTTTTTTCCCTTTGTTTTTGTTTATTCAACGTCTCGTGCAGGAGTGTTGTTTTTTAGATAATGTGTCTAATTAAAAACAACTTTAAAAGCATATTGAGACACCTGCTTTCTGTTAAACTGTATTTGTTGTGCTGCGTCTAGCCTTTTTTAGCGCAAGAATATAATCGATATGAAGTTATCATACAGTGAGGATAATTTTTTAAAACTGAAATCAGATGCGTTTCTGATTGTTTATACGTTTCTCTTGGCTGCATGAAGATATTAATTTGCTTTCTCACGTCACTAGCTTTGAATATGCAACTTGCTGGCTAACGAATGCATAAACGTGACCAGCTGGATATAAACTAATGCAAATAGATGGTAATAGATGGTAACAATCGTGACATTTAAGCATTTGGGTAGGACTTGCATGTATTTTTGTCACATTGTTCTAACTGTTTGAGGTTAGCTTTAATGTTAGCATCCTCTCAGCTTTGTCGGCAAACATACTGCTGTTCTCTACTAATGCAGCATCTAGTCAACAAATTATTTACTTTAGAATGATATGACAACGTGCACTGTAGTGTACTGTATACCTTTTCGTTGCTGATGTTTTAAATCCGCATCTGAAGTGTTCCGCTCCATGCAGAGTGTAGTCTCAGGTGTCAATACAAACATCACAAGGCATCAGTGAAGTGATAGTTTTTATTTCACCTCTAGAGGCCATACTGTATAATGACAGCAGACCCTTCCCAGCTGCTCCAGCATCGGATGCAACAGGGAAAAACTATCGGTGTGGATTTTTGCAGATAACTGATATTTCGAGCCTGAATTTTATTTCCGTCGCCAAAGCGGTTGAAGTCCGCTGTTTGGGATTACTTTGGGTATGTTAAAGACCCAATGTTCATGGTTACCCAGTCTGTAAAGTTTGTCGCTAAAAAGTGTTGGCTCAGGCGGGAAATACTTTGAAACTTAAGCACCATCTCCATGAGCACTGTCCCACAGAATTTGCGGAGATGAATGTAAGTGGAAATACAGAATACAGGATACTAAATTATAGCCCCTGTTTCATAAAAACACCAGATTCAATGTAGTTTTACATGACTTGTAATTACTAGGTAGGCTAAAGTTACATTTATGCTGTCACATTCACAAATGCAGCAAATGGATTTAAGCACTCATTCAACATTACGATGTGCCAACTGTTTGTTCATTTGCCTAAGTGCAGCACAATGGTAGGCCAACAATGTGTTTGATACACATTGTTTTATTTGTAAAACATACTGTAGTACTAAATAGGGTTTACAAAGTGCATGGTTTTTGGTGTGCAGGGAATTTACATTGACAAAATGCATGCAGGAAATTGACAATGGCAGAAAATAGACATTATTGGACAAAATGCCAATAAATAAACACCAAATGAATAATATATTTTCAGTAGGTATTGTTTAGAATTAAACTAAATCATAAATGCAACAAATTACTGAATGCATACAAATGCATATCTGAAGTTTTAACCTGGGCAATAATCATTACAAATTATTACAATTCAGTTTCATAAATCATAAAACAACAACAAAATATCTGTTTAGTTATAATCATCTGACTACTGTACATGTTGCAATTTTGTTATTATTATTTTACTTGTTTGTGATGTTTTAATTTTTTTATTTTTCTATTTACCTTGTCAGATTAAGAGAGTGTCCTGATGTTCAAGATCATAATTTAAAGCATTAACAAAATAAAGTTCAAGAATTGGTTATAACTGAACTATTTCTCTGTGTGTTTATCAGACATATTTCATAACTAAATATTAAACTGCTAATAATATTATCAATGCACCTCAATACCGTGATACCGTAACATCATGGTAATTTTTGTGACAGTTATCATACCGTGAAAATGTCATACCATTACACCCCTTCTTGGCAACAATAATTTTTAGAAGACACAACGGCTTAAAATTCAAGATTGAGGTATGACTTTGTGTAATTTATTTTCTAGAAAAAAATGTGAAGGTCTCTTCAAGTAATTATAAGCACAGATCTTATTTTACTTATAAATTGAAAATCCCTATTCTAAAAACCCATAGGAAAACCTTAAGGGAACTCATGACGAATTAGCCTTCCGGGCTCGCAACTATTTTTTTTTTTTATTATTATTTAAGTAGCAAGCTTAAATAATCCACTTTGGAAATATTCCATGATTCATAACGGAAGCTTGTTTTCATTTGCCGGTCACCAGTGTTTTCACTCGCATCAGCATATTTTTAGCAGATCATGTGATGTTTATCTGAATACATTTGTAAAAATTGCCAAATAAAAAAAAGTGTGCAGCTCCATAGTGCAGATATTTTACGATGACCGTCTTTTTACAGTGCTGCACCAGTCAAAGTTTAAGGAGTGGGTAAATAACATGAAGCGATGGCCTGAGGTTAATTATGTTTACATCATTAAGTATTTCAAGTTGTTATGACCGCCAACAACTGCACAATTTGATCCTGAACTCTTTTTTTTTTTTTTTTTTTTTACTCCAACTAACACTTAAAATGGTTGTCTGGATCATGTGTTACGGAAGTTTTACATTGCTTCTGATGGAGAACGGAATTAGAACAGTCCAATTAGAATCATCAGGCACCACCCAGTGGTTGTTCAGGAAAACTGTGGATAAACGTAGATAATTTGGCTTTAACTTGACTGCAGAAATAAAGTGAGGAGTCAATCATAAATAAAGTGATTGACAAATAAATGACACGTCGCTCATCACATTTGGCATTTGGTTAAAACAAAAACGCATATTTACATGAAAGAGATTTCACTTTTATCACATTGCATTCACATTAGGATACAGTGTTAAAATAATGTCATAGTGCCATAGCGACCCCTTGCTGTAATGCTGAGAATATAATGCTTACTTATGTTGCACTATGAATTGCGTTCTAAAAAATTTCGGAATAGAACAACTCGAGCTAGTATAGCTAGAAGTGTCATTTATGTAACATACTTGTGCAGAGTCAGAGCCTTAGATACAATGAATAAAGAGCAAAACAAACAGTGACGCATCTCTCTTTCACAAGCACAGTTTAACATGACTCACAAGCTTGCCAACTGGAAACCATTATCCAATTGAGTGGAATTAGGGTATTAACATAATGAAGGCATTCACTACATTAGGTGGGAAAAAATGCTCATTTGCTTGTTGAAATTGCAGCAGAATTCCATGATTCTCTGTATGTTCCTCTCTTAGCACTGTACTATAATTTCCGCTGTGGTGTCTATTTCATTAGGATCACCTTTGTATGCTGGCCCTGGTATTAGGGGCCTTTGTACTTTTAGATCATATTTCTGCAGTACCTTTATTCAGGCAAGTAAAAAAAAACTTCCTTCCTGTCCCTCTGAAAACCCACAGATAAACCGAATTCCAGCTCAAAACACTTTTATCCATCGTTTCTGTCATTTCTGACTGGATTCGGTTTCAAAAGGCTCTCTGCTTTTCCACCGAGGGCCAAGGACACAAAAAAGTACTAAAACTACTTGCTGTAGACTTACTGAAGGGATAGTTCACCAAAAAAGGAACATTTTGTCATTGTTTACTCACTTTCTTTACTTACATTTTAATAATTAATTAATCACAAATAACAAATTATAATAAATTAAAAATGTAAAAATATACAGTCTATTCCACTTTAAAATAACACTACAAACCATGCCAAGTTTGAAGGAAAGGCTTGTTCGCATGTTTGAATTTTAACTTTGGTAACCTGCGAAAGAAGAAACTTCGGTAACTTTACAGCAAGTTTGTATTGGTTAACATTAGTTAACATGAATTAATAATGAACAATAAGTTTACAGCACTTATTAATTTTGTTTAATGTTAATTTCAACACATTCTAATGCATTTTTAAAACCAGACATAGTATATGTTAACATTAGATACTGCATTCTGAACTAACATAAAGTGCATTTTTTTTTAAATGAACATGATCCAAGATTAATAAATGCTGTAAAAATGTACTGTTAATTGTTCATGGTCTCCAATACATTAATTAATGTTAACTAATAGAACCTTTAAAGTGTTACTAAAAATTATTCACATAAGCTCACATTTCTGTGCTCCCACTTTCATTGAATGGAAGTAAATAGAGCACAAAGTCTAGTGCAACTCTGTTTTCCAAAAGGATGACAGGCTGTCACTTCCTAAAAACTCGGAAACATCTTCCCACTACCAATTACAGCCTATTATATGGACATTAGAGAGCCGCTATTGTCAGGAGGATGAACAACGTGGCAAAGGATACAACAGTTGGAGGAAGTAAGATAACTGGCATTAATGAGCTGGTTTTTCAACCCAGATTGTAGGCATTTGAGAGGATTCCCACAGCTTTCACGAGTTTACACAGGACTGCAGTCTCCATGCGAATGCAAGTGCTGAACATGCCAGACTACAGCTGAAACACTGCTCCAATAAATCATCAGGATTTGCATCAATGCACAGCGCTCGCAATAGATTCTAAATGTCAAACTCATGAATAAAACTGATACAAGATTCACGTTGGTTGATTTATATCATTAATCCATGTTTGGTACTTTGCACAGACTATGCATTCAATTTTCTTCCTGTTGTGGCACCATGGCATTTACTGTCTGATTACATGGTTGATCTATGCGTTCTTGAGTGTTTTACTGTCAAGTACCTGGTCAAATTTGAATCAGGATTTCAATACATTTTCAGAAAATAAGAAAGTACCTGATTCATGCATAACAAATGTAAGTATTATTATTGAATCATATCACATAATAAAAATTCTTGCTACACTACAAAAAAAAAAAAAAAGATTTTTTTTTTTTTTGTCTTATTTTCCTGTAAAACTATCTGAACATCCTTAAAACAAGATTTTGAGAAGCAGTTTGACATGAGATATTAAATCTGGTTTTCAGAGAAATCTAATGGGTTTTATGCTATAAACAAGCAAAAACTATAATGGGGTAAGAAAAATAAACTTGTTTTCCCTTTGAATATTTTTCAAAACCCCCACTAACCCCATAAGCTAAGTTTTCTTTTTTTTCCTTGTTATAAGAAAAAATGTTAAAAATGTTTGTTAGATTTCTCTGATAACTAGACAAAATATATTTTCATATTTTTGCTTCAAGTAAATGTACTGTATCTTGTTTTAAGAATATTTTGATATTTGTACTGGAAAACAAGATAAAATTACTCTGTAAATATATATATATATATATATATATATATATATATATATATATATATATATATATATATATATTTTTTTTTTTTTTTTTTTTTTTTTTTTTTTGCAGTGTACTTACTACTATTGTATGATACTCTCATTGTTTTTATTTTTCAAAACTTCTGTTAATTCTTTTCTTTTCGGAAAACAAAAAATGTGAATTTTTTTATTAATATTCTGGTCTATCTTTTCAATACAATGGCAGATTTAAAGCTATAAAAAGGACCCAAAAGTATGATAAAAGTAGTGCATGTGACTCATGCATCATATTACAAGAGTTAAGAAGGCATAAATTAAGTAAAGTTTAAGTTAAACTCTTGATGTCCGTTGCGTGTTCATGGGAGAAAACTTCATTCACAGTGGCTTGCATTGTTTAACTAAATTGTGAACTACTTCTTTAAAGGCAGCTAAAGTGCTCTCAAACTGCATATGGAAGGGCCTTTTTCAGACACAGCAGGGGTTTGTCTTTTACCACATCACACAACATAAGCACGATTTCATTTATTAAATAACTATAGGCCTACTTTTTTTTCTAAGAGCATGTGCTGTTCAATTTTCCACCTGAATCAAGTGCCTTTTATCGAATGAAACAATTCGATATGATGCTTTTTTCACAAGCATACTTGACACTAAAACATAAGCGGGCCTACACCATAACAAAATTTGCATGACAGTATATTTGAAAACCTTTTCTCTGCTCACTGTGGGGGCTGATTGTGCCCTGTTTTGGTAAAACAGACTTTCTGCTAATGCAACTTCCTAATGCCATGTTGACACTCGTTAAATGCATATTAACAGCAGGGTACCAGACCCTCTCCTTATCTTGCTCTTTGGATTGTTTTTGCTGTTGTTCCTGATGGCAGGTGAGCCTATCCTCATATACTGGCCAGTATAATGTGGGACTTTTCAACAGCGGGGCAGATTCTCTGTAAAGTGACTTCTGCCTTAAAATAGCTGGCATTGCAAAAGTAATAAAGACTTTGCGTTAAAATGTTTACAGTCATCATTTGAAATAGAGGCTCTCTTTGCTGCAGTTTGACTGGGTGTAAGGTTGAGCGAGAGATAAAGAGAAAGGGCGACTCCAAGGTCAGTACACTCTTATTTTTCAGTGGGTGATTAAACAACCAGGTTGTCACACTCAGACTAATTTTCTGCCACTTTCAGACCTGCAAAAAAAATAACATTTTATTCCAAGATCAGGATTGAAATAGCTTCCTGGATTATTTGCATTGTGCGTTTTTCAAATAGTTATGTAATTACATGTGCTTTCGAAAACATTTTACAAATAGACCTATCATAATTACAATTCTACGATTAAATAATCCAGTACAAAATGTGAAATAATATCTTAAAAAATCATAAAACAGATAGTTCTGGCTCTAAAATCTGATTGGACAGGCCACGATTGAAGGCAAAATAGCTGGTATACACCTAGAGAGCAACAGTGTGGTTCCAAAAGTAAAAATCCCATTAATTTTTCCATAGGGGAATTATGCACGTTTCATGTGAACAGGTGTGCTCATATGCCACATTTTCGCTTAGAACTTCACGAAAAATAAACAGAACATACAATATCACATACCATTACTTAGAGGAGGTGATTATATTTAAAACAAGCTCACACACAAAGTAATTGGAAGCATTTATCATTAGATAACCCACACGAAGCACAATGTGCACACAGCATCTGGCATCTTTCTATCTGGCAACAAACATGTTAGCTTTCCTGGATCAGGTGACATCACTGGAAATGCTGTAGCCAACTGGATTGGGTTCAGATTGCTCCAACTAGGGGTGATAGTCCTCCATATTTGGGAACAGTCATCAGATCAATCACTGTAATTACATATGGCTACCAGGAGATAGCGCCAAGTACATGACACAGACCCAATGATGACACAAATGGCACAGAATGAAACTCATTCTGTGAAATCTCATTACTACAATCATGTCTGCATGCTATGCAAACCTGTAGTCATTGTTGCTTTTGCTTGCGTAATTTGTACTAATTAATTAATCATTAATATTAATAATGAAATAATACGTACAATTATTATGTTTTATTTGTTTGGAGAGGCTTTTGAACACTTGGAGATGTTTTTGGACACTAGGATAAATTATATTTGTAATGCTATAACTTTTGATTGCTTTGTCATATCAACACAAAATTTTACTCAGTTACAGGTGATATGATTGATAATAAAACAAAATCTGTTTTTCAGCGCAACTTTATTTACACCTGAGGTATATAATATAAAATCAGAAAAATAAATACAAATAAAATAAAAATAAATTTTTTTTTGGTGATTTTTCAGCAGTTTCTTAGGCTGAAAGTCTAAAAGTCTAATCTATTAAAACGATACCAAACACTCCTTATTTTTTTTTATTTATTTATTTTATTATTTTTTTTTTTTTTTGTCAAGTTAAATGCCTTTAATTTTGGGTATGCCACTCAAACAGGAAATCATTAAAAACACCCTCAGAGCTTACTTCATATTTAAAAATCCATTTTTAATAACAGAATTTGTTGAGAATTGCTACATTACCCATGCTCTTGCAGAGGAAGATCCACCAATCAGAAAATTGCAGCAAACAAAGTGTGCCAAAAGAGCTCTGCAGTGACAAGTCGGTTTCCCTACGCTCTCTTTTTATCAGATTTTCAAATACTTTTTTGCTTCAAATCAAAGTTTGTTGTGATTCACATCGGAGCTGGTTGCTTTGGTTCAAAGGATTTTATGAAATCCCTATGAGAAAAAAAAGTTAATGGGAAAAATATTTCCGGAACCAAAATGGCTGAAAAAGTGGGCGGAAACTGTTGCACTCTTTTGTATATTAATGCAGTTGCTTGGCAATGGTAAACAACCTACAGTTAGGCTACTTAGCAGTAAACTAAATTTTTGTTTATTTTCACATTTACAATGTGTGGTGACATAAAGATCATTATTAATTAAACATTGGTGTCTTTTATGTTATTGCTTTTGCAGCTATTTTTTTTATTTTTTATTTTTTATAAAGCAATATGCCCCTCAAGGCCGTGCAATAAAAGGATTTTAACACTGTTAAGGAGGTTTTAGGAACTCTGCTTTGTTTTGTGCCAAATGACACCTCTTAACCTTGGAAATCACTACCACATGTCCTTAAGTGGCTTATCCCTTCCATTTAAAACAATAAGAATCTGCACTTCAATTTGACTAGAATTTGAGCCTGTTTTCCAGTCGAGCTGTTGCTGTTAGAACTGCAGACCAAACATAAGTACAAATCAAATCGCCCAACAAAAGAACACTAAACGAAGAGAACACAGAACATGATCATCAAATGTTCATGCATCACATAACAAAATGATTATCTCTATTGTCTGTCATTTATATGCAAGACACAGATCCCAGAATATTGTTATTGGCTGGTGTGGGCATCAGCCAGAATCGCAATTACGGCCCAGATTTTTCACACGATGGTGTCCCGGCCTGTGGCTCTAAGAAAAGAAAAGAACAAAGAAAAATATTAGATTAATTGAAAATTCTGTCATGATATACTCACCCACATGTTGTTCCAAACCCATGACTTTCAGTCTCAGTCACCATTTACTTTCCTTGTATGGAAAAAAAGATGCAATGAAAATGATCTCCTCTTATGTTCCAGTGAAGTAAGTCATACGGGTTTGGAACAACATGCGAGTGAGAAAATGATGACAGAATTTTAATTAAAACCCACACCGCACAAGAATAATGATAACTTTGAAGGTCTGACATATACTTTGCCATACGTGTCACTTCCTGTTTATCTTAGAAACAAATCCTCAACATCGAGCCGCAGAGCTTATGACATTCAGCCAAGCAACACAAGTGTGTGTGTGTGTGAGAGAGAGAGTGAGAGAGACAGACATCAGGATATTACAGATGTCACTCAGACCAGCGGCATCTCTTTTGCGGCTGCAGTTTTCCTGGTTTAGTGTTTCAGATTGAAACCGTGTATCTGTCGCTCAACACTGATACACCACACATTTCAGCTCTAAGCCATTTTTAGCAGCTTCAAGGAGGACCACAGGCGCCAAGGACCATTTCCTGTCAGAGTCATGGTTAGTGGGTGTATATATAATAGGGCTGTCAATTTAACACAATAATTTACTGCAATTAATTATATAAAAAATAATGCACTCAAAAAATAAATGCATTTATTCATGCCGTGGCAAGGAATTTCCTACCAATGGAGCAATTCAAGCTTAAAGTACCACCTCCATGTTTTTACAAGTGCTAGTCAGCAGGGGGCAGTGAGCACAACTCCAGCTGAACAGGCAACGCACTTCTGTACAGGCAAGAAACCCCACTTACAGGAGACAGTACAAGATGAGGACGAGTTCTTGCATTTAAACATAGCTGGAGGAAGAGCAACTCGAATGCAGGGGTCTCTAGACTTTTTTTTATAAGTTTCTAACTACGTTTAAATTAACAGCACCCTAAAAGTGCTGTGTTTATGACACAACGCAACCAAAGTGTGACGCTTCAAAAGCATCCATCTGACGCGTGTGTACAGAGATGAGTCCTTCGAATAAGTGTACCTTGGACAGATTGACTAAATTAATTAATTAATTAAATTGCCAAATGGATCTATGTGGCCTGTGTTCAATGATATGAGATAATATGTCTCTTATATGTCTTTTAAAGCCACTTTTTGTATTGTCTAATAAATGCTTTAATCGTCTGCCACAAAAATCAATATTTTAATTAGCTGAATTATTATATTTATTATATATTATATTTATAATTATTTATAATAATTTAAACATTAAATATTTTTATTTGGGGGCCTTTCTCTGCAAATATTTGTGATTAATTGCAATTATTTCAATTAAAATTTTTAATTGATTGACAACCCTAATATATATATATATATATATATATATGATATATATATATATATATATATATATATATATATATATATTCACTATGTAATTGCAGTGAGTTTCATTAGCTTTTAACTGATTATTCAGCTTGTGCCGTGACTTAAAATGTTGTATTAAACGTGCTTACTAACAAAAAAAAAAAATAATAATCTTTTAAAAATACCTCTAAATGACATTCACTGAATTAAATGGAAAAATAAAATGCTTTTTATTGTTTATTTCAGTAAAGAAATTCGCTGCAAAAAAATTATATTGTTATCAAGAGTTTTTGTCTTGTTTTCTATTTAAAATTGTATAAAAATCCTTAAAACAAGATATATTTACTTGAGAAGCAACATATAAGATATTTAGACTTGCTTTAAGAGAATCTTAAATATAAGTGTATTTAAGTGTATTTTTTCACTTGGTTATAATTCTGTGAGTGCAGTAAAGACAAAATATACTTATATTCGAGATCTATTCTCTAAAAGCAAATCTAAACATCTATAAATGCTTCTCAGGTGAATGCATCTTTTTTTAAAGGATTTTTAGATATTTTAAAATAATCGTATTTTTTATATTATATTCAACATTCTCAGATAATTTTTTTTTCTTCTATAGTATAGCTGCTAAAGAAAATGTACATTGTTTTAAAGGAGTTTTAGATATTTATATTGGAAAACAAGCCAAAACAAAAACAAATCAAAAACGTATTTTGTTGCAGTGTAGATAATGGGCAAAGACTACCCTCCCTCACCTTTCTGTTCACGTCAATCCATCTTTAACTCACTAAAAAAAACTCTCTCTTATTAATAAAGCTGCGTATTGCCAATTTTCTTCACGATAAGAAATGCACAGTGACATGTATTATGATTTAATAAGTCGCGAGCCATCACGTTATAATCTAGCTGCAGCAAGCGTGCGCGATCGAGGGATGAGCGTCCCCGCGACAGAGTGTGCCTCAACTAGGTGCAGTTTTAATCTCTCCTCCTTAGATCGGGACATTCACACAACTCATAGAAGAAGCGCTGACCACACAGAGAAATGCCAGTTTCTGAGTTTGTAATTATTTACATGATCTGCTTCCGTATTATTTGAACTTTAATAAAGCTATAACGCATTAAATATAACTGCATTAAAGATGTAACGCCAGGGTGTTTCCTTTAAAAGACGCTCGACACGCAAGTTTTCCTTCAGCAAAGCGGCAGCTCCATCTCCACAACGAGTGCTTCTGTATTGACTTATTTTGAATTTTTGCATTATAATTCCCTTATACTTTGCCATCTACATCACCTTAAGTTGTTTGTAAAGTTAAGAGTGCATCTGGACTGTGAGCTGTGTAATTCTTCCTCTCCTCAGACAGGCGCGAACTGCAGTGCTGCTCTTGCGCGTCATCATTAGAGTTTAATGTGATTTCATGTTACGTTAAATGAGATCAAACGACTATTCGACAACGGAATTTTTTTGTCAACAATTTTTTTTACTGTCGATGTTGTCGATAACATCGACTAATCATTTCAGCCCTAATTTTAATGTGCTTTTTATGGCCACTGCATTGTATTTGACCACTACGCATGCACAGGGCTCTTTTCAGCAGTCCTGGAGCGGTTTTCATGCATTGTAAAAGCACATTTATTATAAAAAATCTATAAATGCAACAAGCACAAATGCATCATTTTTAGATTAAGTCCAATATTCTGGTTAAAGCTGAAGTGTGTAATTTTAGCACTGTTTTCACAAACTTCACCCAAAACCTCGAAAGCGTCTCACAGTCAGAGGCAACTGTCACACGACTCCACAAGACGACTCTTCAGAGACAGAAACCAACCTATAGATGGCAAAGTCAGTCTCACCTAAGAGCTTCATTTGCACAATAAAGAAGAGGAAAATGGGGTACGCTATTTTCAGCACTCACCGTTTCCACCATTCCAGTCAAAGCAGAGAAGCCGAGAGGTAAAACAGGTGTTGCTGTGATGCATGGGGGGTGGGGCGTGGGGGCAGGTATCTGGGCTGAAAACTAGTGGGAGACCTGGGGGGCCTCAAATACAGTCACAGCTAACGAGACACTGGATGAAGTGTTGATCACCCACTACAGTCTTAAAAATAAAGGCCCCAATTAAAACCAAGAAGGATATTACAGTCAGCCATAGAAGAAACTCATTAAGTTCCACAAATAACTTTCTATTACCTAGTGCGTAAGAAAAACATCTATGTACTGGTGCTTTGAAGAACTCAGAATCCAAAACACTAATATGAAGAAACTATAATGTAACATCAATAGGGCTGGGTTGAAATTTTTTTATTTTTTTATTAATCACATGTGCTCTGACTCACTTAAACGGTAAAATACACTTAAAAATTCTGCGAAAATATCTGTCTTGGTGAGGTATTCATGTAAACACATTCATTTATGAAAACAATAAACAGTGGGACAAAAAGTGGATTTGTATTAATACATCGGACTTAAAGTGTAAATGCAGCCTAATAGATCTGCAGCTGCCTAGTTTGTCATACAACAATAGCAAAAAAAAAAAAAACAACACACTGCTCTTGGCTGGATAACTTTGGCTGGATTAGTAGCTTTATAATGTATGTAATGTTTTATAAACCATGTATTATAATAATACAGTGATGACCAGTAATTTAAGTAGTTGTATGTAATATTTCATTACTTCTGAACGCTTACTTGAATACTTGATACTGCTAATAAAAACTTCAAGCACTTTTCTTAATTTGTATCTTTGTTTTATTTTGCTACTTTGTTTTTACTTTATTACTCACTGTTTACTTGTCTTGAATAAGTACTTGATAACTCGAAACAATGTTTGCTCAATTTAGTTAGCATTTTGTTGTGATATCGAAATTGATATTAAGAATCATTAAATTGCTTTTGTATGTAAGCAAAATGGACATTATAATTGAAATATACTAAAAATGTATCAGAATTCAATAAAATCAGACTAGAATCGAGGGCTTGTGAATGGGTATCAAATTGAATATCAATTATTTTATTAAATATCAATAAATTGCTAATCTCCAAAAACAAAGAAAAAAAAAACTCAAGAACCCTATATAGTTAAAAATTATTCTTAATAATTACTATTCTTTTTTTTTTTTACCTGTAAAAAAAAAAAAAAAAAAAAAAAAACATTTTAAGAGTGTACATGGTACTGCTAACATGGATTAAGAACATGTTTCTTATATTTCCTTTTAGATGAAGCCTTCTTAATACACAATTTGCATTACGGACATGAATGATACATTAAATCGTGTGAGCTCTTGAGGAAAAGGTTTGCTAATTCTTTTAAAAGAAATTGGATTTAAGATTATCTCATGACAATACATCAAAACAAAAAAAATCACATAGACTTTCACTGACCAAGCCATATCAAGGGACCAGAAAATCAGAGACTTGGAGGTGGGCTCTTTTGACTTGGGCCAGTAAGCAACCACCCAGCAACCAATCACATTGCCCTAGCAACCATCTACCAATATGCTGCAAAACTTAAAAACACTCGGTGCAGCGGAAATGGTTGGTGGAGATTTCGCTTTTTTTTGTTCCAGGCCATGGACGATGGTCTAAGATTAGTGTGATGATTCAGGTTTCACACTATGAATCAAGGATAGTATTAGGCCTTTGGAAAGATATATAGAAATCTGGATAAAATGTTGTCCTAACCAGGTTTTGAGAGTGAAGTATTTTGTCGGTCGTCAATAGCCGCTTTTCCAATATCAGGCCAGTGCAAGCCAGGGATATCAGTTGGCCAGCCGGCCAATATCCTCGGACCTCCAGCCACGAGACCAAAATCAATCTGGTTGCCGCATAAACTACTGCAGTAAAAGTGAACAGATCTGTGTCTAGATATGGGCAAGCGAGCCAGTGGGCATGGAATGCAAATCCCGGGAGATGATACAAGACCAGCTCAGATGGCCGATCGCCCATGGCAGACCTTCAGGACTATAGATTGCCATTCCACTATGGCCAATTATAACGATATACACATCTGCAAGGAAAAATAAATGGCTTGGAGCTTTAACGCTGGAAAATTTTGTGTGGATGTGGGTTTGTTACTAAAGCATTTAGACTGACTTTTTTTAAAAAACGGAAAGGATGACCGCAAACAAATGTGTCATAATTTTGGTCTAAAAAATGGAGTGTACATTATAAATTGATGAGTGTTGGATCTCCACGATTTCCAACTAGACTATATGTTCTTTTACCTTGCTTTGATACAGTTGTTGTTTATAAAATTATAATGGTTTAGCATGGGCACTTGTGAGCTTCAGTTTCCGTGTGCAATGTCCTCAGAGTGACACCGAAATCCAGTTGTATTTATAGTTGATAATGATGTAATAGAACCAACAGGAATTTATATTTTATTAACTCTGACCCCTTGGGTTCATTTCAGGGGATATGATCTTTTGGAATCACCTTGTAATTTCCCATATCATCTTGTTGGTTAAAAAAATCTCCTATCCCAGTTTAATAAGCAGAGAAAACTACAAATAAGTTGACTAAGAAAAGTGTAAACACTGAGGCACTTTCAAAACGTTGCTGGTATCGGCCACAATGAGCTGTGGTTATCGTATCAGCCCAGAAATTCCATATTGGTGCATCCTACATACTTCACCTTTAAAGGGATGGTTCACCTAGAAATCTCATCATTTATTCACCCTTAGGCCATCCCAGATGTGTATGACTTTCTTTCTTCAGTTGAACACAAATAAAGATTTTTGGAAGAATATCTCAGCTCTGTTGGTCCATACAATGCAAGTGAATAGTGGCCAGAAATTTGAAGGACCAAAAAGCATATAAGGGCAGCATAAAAATAATTCATACAACTCCAGTGGTTAAATCCATATCTTCTGAAACAATATGATAGGTGTGGGTAAGAAACAGATCAATATTTAAGTCTTTCCTTTTTTTTACTATAAATCTCCACTTTCACTTTTACTTCAACATTCTTCTTCTTTTGTTTTTGGTGATTTGCATTATTTGTGCATATTGCCACCTGCTGGGCAAGGAGGAGAATTTATAATAAAAACATTGATCTGTTTCTAACCCACACCTATCCTATCACCTCCGAAGATATGGATTTAACCACTGGAGTCCTATGGATTACTTTTATGCTGCCTTTATATGCTTTTTGGACCACAATGCACTTGCATTGTATGGACCTATAGAGCTGAGATATTCTTCTAAAAATCTATATTTGTGTTCAGCAGAAGAGTGTCATACAATCTGAGATAGCATGAGGGTGAGTAAATGATGAGAGAAATTTCATTTTTGGGTGAACTATACCTTTAAATGTGCCCAGATTCAGCATCAACATGAAATAAAGGAAATCATACTCAACATTACAAATATCCTCTTTTGTTCTTCTTCTATAAAACTTTACAGGATTTTTATAAACATTTCCATCTGTCTATCTTCAAAAGCTTGTGCAGGGAACAGAATCAAGGTAGCAGATGACCACATGGGCAAGAGTAGCTAATTAATCTGCTATAATGATGAGGCAGCAGCCACTCTGGCCGGGAGCCATGCTCACCTTCAAACTGGCAACCTGCTGTAATTAGGGCCAAGCCACCCATTTCCCATCACCCTGAATGCTTAGAAATCAATACTTAATTACCTTCAAGACCTCCCTCTCCAGAAACACACAAAAAAACACATAGATGCACACGCTAAACTGGATAGTCAAGCACCCTATCAAAAAAGTACCATACTATGACCATAAAAATATACAATGTACTATCAGTGTCAGAAAATACACAGGACTCGGGACAAAACTGACACAGAAAGTGACAAAAATGTCCCCAAAATTAGAAACGCGCAGGAAACAATTCCAACGTTTCTTATTTGTAAGATGTATTTCTTGCCCTTTATTCTATTCTAGGCCTAGTTAAAAACATGATGGCAAAAATTACGAGTTTCAGATTGAGACTTTTATGTTAATGAATTGATAGATTAATTAAATTCATATTTAAGACATAAAAGGATGCCACACAGTATATTTTTTTCATATGGTAAGAAAAAACAGGCTCTAATAAAGGTAGAAAAATGCCCTAGAATTTCAAATCCAGGAAAACATGGCCTCATAATGAAAAAGTTAATTTCATAGTACATAAATGTGGTAATCAAAGAGTAATATATAATTAAACCATGGTACTTCCATGGTACTTTTTTTGAAAGTGTGGATATAAACAGAAAGCAGACATGGTCATACAGACACACTTTCCATTAACCACTATTGATTTTAATACTGAACTAATGATATTTTTATCCCCTGACCATAAACTTAACCCTAAAATGAACATTTTACATTTTTTAACAATTATTAAGACATTATTTAGTATGTTTATTAAGCTCTTTTCCTCATGGGAGCTGTTGGCTGTTCCCCACAGTGAGCTGTAGGTGATTCCAGGTTTTATTATCCATGTGGGAATATTTTGTGCGCACAATGTAGGAAAAACCTGACCCCACACACACAAATCAGATAAAGCTGCCCCAATTCCTACCATCCATTTAAACTTTCTGGACCGTTTGTATCTTTGTTTTCTTTCCTTCTTTTCATCTCTCCTGTATGAATTGACTCTTTACTGCCTAAGTGGATATTACATTTATGGCAAAAGCACAGTGAAATATGGGTTTGTGACGATACTGAATTGATAAAGAGGTCATAACTCTGGTCTTAATGAGAGCGAGAGACCACGAGACAGACAGGGAAAGAGAGAGAGAGAGCGCGAGAGGAGGCCCAATCAACTGCACATTTCCTCTCAACACATCAAAGATATTACCCTGGCTTCGATGGTAAAAGAACACCTGACAAACTGCTTTTTGATGAAATATTAATGGTCTAATAGCATTAGTCAGCCCCCCCGCTGACCCAAACCTTGATTTTCTGAGGTGAGCTGATTGCATGCGGAGAGCGATTTAAAATCAGTCAAGTTGAGAAGGAAATTCTGCGTTTTGGTGATACAACGCAACCAATGGGGGCAAAAATTCAGAGGAAAACCGGGTCAGGCAAGTTGTGATTGGAATCATGTTTTTAATAGCTTTTATTTTATTTTCAGCCTTTTTATTCATTTATATTCATAGTGTTGTTGAGATAGGCCAGGAAATTATATCACATGCTGCCCATGCATCACCTGCATGAATGTCACGGCTCAATATGTCGGAACATTAATCGCTAAGCCGCGTCTCTGACTTTCAATCTCTTTTTTAGAGTAATTAATTCATAGGACTAGATGTTGCACATTTGTCAATAAACTCATGACACTGAACAAAAAATTCAACAGGTTACCACCTATTTTTTCACCAAAAATGTTGTATCTCATGCTAAAACAAGCTTGTTTGTGGTGCTTGTTATAAGGCAATGCTCATTAACTGTGAAAAAAAAATAAATATATTATAATAATTCCTGGTTTATGTATGGTAATAAACTGACAACTGTTGTAGCCAGAAATCCACTATAAAAAATACAGTGGCCATGTTTCAGGCATTATGTGATACTACAATATTGCAATAAACATTAACAACATAAATTGTAACATTAAATACCCAAATGTGCATAATTGTTATCAAAAATAAGAAGAAAACTAAAATAATTCAATAAAATATCATAAAATAAAATGCGATGGGTCAAAATGGCACATAGGAATATTCCGGGTTCAATACAAGTTAAGCTCAACTGATAGCATTTGTGGCATAATGTTGATTACCACCTCCTTTAAAAAAAGCAACTGAATGATGTGTGCATTTTCTGTTTCCCTTTTTGATCTGTAACTAGTAGCACCTAATAAGCAATCAGAAATGCTAATTTTTTTTTTCTAAAGCAAATAGTTTTCCTAAAAATTATTGTCCACACATGTGGAAAGCGAGACTACATTGTGAAATTTTAAATAACACTAATCTACAGAAAGTCAGATTTTTTCAGCAAATTGTTTATGTTTCCAGGAGTGTTGGTTATTCATGTTTTTGAGACATTTACAGACATTACAGATGATTTTCTGTAAAGTTGAATAAATTATTATTATTCAAAGTAATGTCCAGCATCATCCAATCACTGCCAACCATGTTAAAATAAAATGTTGCATTATAAAATTCTGAATCTATGTACTGATTATCATTGTCCCATGTCTGCCAAACATGTTGAGTTGTCCAAACATCATCTGCAGCCTGAAACTGAACTTTTGGCCGGATTTTAGGATTGAATGCACATAGCTGCATAGAAAGCTCTAGGTTGCTCCCTTACTGCCTTGCTCCCCGTTTAGTGAATGATTTAACCTCCAGTGTGTCTGTCTTCACTGGTCTCAGAACAGATTGAAATGCATCTTATTTTCATGCTATCTCCATATAAAGCCTCTAAAAGCAAACATTTTCAGCTTTTGGATGAACCTATATATTCAAAATGTGAAAATGCAGAGTAAATATATAGGAATGCATTAACTAATGTTATACCAAGGGTCTGTTGAATGCTTGACTCTGATTGGTTGACAGACATTCTAAGGTGTGCAATTATTTTTCAAGTAAACGCACGGCTATGAAGTAGTTCCAGGTCTTGACTGCATAACGGTTCCATATCACTTTGCCAAATTATTTCAGTTATTTCAAAGAGCCCTACAGGCTACCACAACAAAATAACCAATTAAAACAAAGACATTGGTTAAGTACATCGGATAAGAATGACAAACAATGTCTATAATATCCTAAATTTATTTCAATTTCGATTGAAAAGCGTTCTTGGGCTCCCTCTCTTGCTCTCTTTCGCTCTTGTTTCACCCACCCACACACACACACACACACACATACACACACCCCGTACATGCTACCACAGCAAAATAATCATATAAACAAAGACATTGGTTAAAGTAAATCGGTTAAGAACGTCAAACAATGTCTATAATATTCTACATTTATTTCAATTTCGGTTGAAAAGCTCCCTCGTCCCCCCCACACTTAATGCTCACACACATACATACGCACGCGCATGCACACACACACACACACACACACACACAAAAGACTCGTGCCCCTCCCTCCCCCTTTTTATACACAAATATTATACGCATTACGCACACACTTACTCGCAAGCGAAAACAAAGCCGTCATGTCAGGGCACACCTGCATCTCAGTGGGTTTGAACACAGTTGTAAAGGTTTACATTGGAAATCTGAATATTTTTGCTGATGCACTTTTACATAGTTATTTTCTGTTATAATTAATTTCCTGTTCTACACCCCCTAAAACACCCCAGCGACCACATAGCAATGTCACTGCAACTACCAGGGTACCCTGTCATCTTGGTGGTGAGTTTTGGATGGGCAAACACCACTCATATTTTTTTAGAAAATTTAAAAATAAAGTTTTATATTGAGCTTTCATAGTATAAGAGAGAGAGAGGACAGGTAGCGTTTGTGGTAGAATCCTGTTGAACTTTGTCGTGAGTTTATTGACAGGCATTCAATGTCTGGTCTCATAAATTAAATACTTCTTGAAAGAGCCATGGCAGACACATGCAGACAACACACAACACATTTATTGAATGCCTGTCAATAAACTCACGACAAAGTTCAACAGGTTTCTACCACACACGCTAATACAACCTTGCTTTTCTTTATGCCTTTTATATCCAGCACAAAAAGACACACAATATTCATCTGAATCAAAACTTTCTGCGAGAACGACTATGTGAGAACTATACAATCTACCCGACAGCCCCTTCATCTCTCCTCCAGTGTTCCAGTGACTCAAAGACTAATCCAGGGGATCGAGAGGTGAAATTAAACCATTATGGCAGGGTGCTAGAAGCAGCTTTCATTAAGGGAGTAATAAATGAGAGTCTTTGTTTCTCAGGCTCCTAAAACCTCAAACCCTTCTTTCATTCATCCAGATCTTTACGGCCTCTCCGTCCTCAGTCCATACACAGAAATGGACTCAGGTTTCACCTCTATTTGGAGAGGCAGGAAGGGGAAGAAAATGAAAAGAAAACTGAAAAAAAGACCAACAAACTGAACAACTGCATCAATTAATGGGGTTTACAGCAAGCAAGCAGGAGGGAACAGAACCAATTATTGGCTGCACACTGGGCAGGAAACAGAGCTCTCTGTTGCTGCCTCAAGTTTTAATTAAAATGCCTCTTTCCTTACAAAAATAAAAATGACAGGGAAAAAGGTCAACAATGAGAGAAAACAGTCCCGGTCAAAACAGACCGTGCATCGAAAACAGGCTTTTGTGCAGTGATAAGAGGAGTTTTGGAGTTCAAAAGAATAGATTTGCCAAAAAATAAAGTTCTGTCCTCATTTACTCACCATCAAGTTGTTCTAAATGCATATTTATTTATTTTCATTCTGTGGAACAACAAAGGAGGTGTTAGGCAGAATGTTCACACTGATCTTTTCAATAAGTAAAGACAGACATGGTAAAACTCCTTATATTACAAAAAAAAAAAAAGAAAAAAAAAAAGAAAAAAAAAAGAAAACATGAAAGTACCATGAAAGCATACATTTAACTTGTACACTAAATATTCCAAGCCTTTCTAGGACCAAAATTTCAGCCATTGTTCACTGAAAATATTCCCCTCTTCCACAGCTTTCAAATCTCATTCGTAGAGGTGCATATTATTATTATTTGGATGGATGGATGAACATTGGAGAAAGAATCGCCATTGGCTTGTACATTTTTGGTTTTACATGACGTGTAATGCAATTGAAATCTGAAATAGATAAAAAGTAAACCAGAAGGGGGTGTCTTCACACACACACACACACATATATATACTGTATATTCATACAATCATATATATATATATATATATATATATATATATATATGACTTCACGTGCTATAGTATACGTAAGTGTATATTTTATTCCATAATTCATTTTTCAGCATTTTAAGCATATCTAGTGCAAGATTTACAGTACATAAAAACATAAATTTTGGTCTGTTTCTCACTCAAGGCTATCGTATGGATTCAGACGTCTTGGAATATAGAGTAGTACACAGGTTGTATGATCTACTTTTAAGGTACTTTAATAGTGTCTTTTAACCTGTTTGGATCTGATCATTGTACCAGATCAATGAAAGCTTTCATTGAATGCAAAAGAGCAAAGTTTTTATTTTTATTTTTTATAAACATCTCATTTTGTGTTCCACAGAAGAAAGTAAGTCATGCGGGTTTAGAATGATGAGTAAATGATGACAGAATTTTCATTTTTGGGTGAACTAGCCCTTTAATCAGGCTTGGCGCATGGCCTTAAAAACCTTTGGAAACATGCCTCAATAATCAATACACTCTGCCACAACCTCTGTTCTGGGAACACTGGGGAGGATCTCATATCTGCTGAGGAGGCCACTTACCCAATGCCCTGTGCGCTATCTGACCAGTCTCACACAGAGAGAGAAATGGAGGGAGAGAGATAGAAATTGTGTTCAAGCTCTTTCCTGCTGATTGCACTTACATATATTCACACTGTCCCCTACCAAGTGACTTTTAAATCATCCGATACAATGGCTTTTGGAAGGAGGGGGTGGTATTGTGTGACTCAGGGGCCATAAATCTAAGCAGACAGCTAAGCACTTTTAAAAGGGACTGATTTTAGAAACATAATTTGTCAGAATACAGTAGAGCAAAAATGTTTCACCTTTGGTGTAGATTTCTGAGGTATAGAGTTGCTCTCTCAGTTGTTCATTTTAGTTATTTAACCCAGTGTACTAATGGTTTGCCTCTTACTCAACTTACACTTGAAGTCATAAACTAATTTGTTAACCACTCCACAGATTTAATATTAGCAAACTATAGTTTAGGCAAGTCGTTTTGGACATCTACTTTATGCATGACACAAGTAATTTTTCTAGCAACTGTTTACAGACAGACTGTTCCACTTTTTATTGACTATATCATAATTCAGAAGTTTACATACTTTAAGCAGCTTGTAAAATTCCAGAAAATGATGTCAAGCCTTTAGACAATTAGCTTCTGATAGGAGATGTACTGAATTGGAGGTGTACCTGTGAATGTATTTTAAGGCCTACCTTCAAACTCATTACCTCTTTGCTTGACATCATGGGAACAAAAAATCAGCCAAGATCTCAGAAAAAATCGTGGACCTCCACAAGTCTGGTTCATCCTTGGGAGCAATTTCCAAATGCCTGAAGGTACCACGTTCATCTGTGCAAACAATAGTATGCAAGTATAAACACCATGGGACCACGCAGCCATCATACCGCTCAGAAAGGAGACTCATTCCGTTTCCTAGAGATGAACATAGTTTTGTGCGAAAAATGCAAATCAATCCCAGAACAACAGCAAAGGATCTTGCGAAGATGTTGGAGGAAACAGGTAGACAAAGTATCTATATCCACAGTAAAACACATCCTATATCGACATAACCTGAGAGGCTGCTTAGCAAGGAAGAAGCCACTGCTCCAAAACCGCCATAAAAAAGCCAGACTACAGTTTGAAAGTGCACATGGGGACAAAGATCTTATGTTTTGAAGAAATGTCCTCTGGTCTAATGAAACAAAAATCGAACTGTTTGGCCATAATGACCATCGTTATGTTTGGAGGCTTGCAAGCCGAAGAACACCAACCCAACCGTGAAGCATGGGGGTGGAAGCATTATGTTGTGGGGGTGCTTTGCTGCAGGAGGGACTGCTCCACTTCACAAAATAGATGGCATCACGAGGAAGGAAAATTATATGGATATATTGAAGCAACACCTCAATATATCAGCCAGGAAGTTAAAGCTCGGTCTTCCAAATGGACAGTGACCCCAAGCATACCTCCAATGTTGTGGCAAAATGGCTTAAGGACAACAAAGTCAAGGTATTGGAGTGGCCACCACAAAGCCCTGACCTCAATCCAATAGACAATTTGTGGGCAGAACTGAAAAAGCATGAGTGAGCAAGGAGGGCTACAAACCTGACTCAGTCACACCAGTTCTATCTGGAGGAATGGGCCAAAATTGTAGCAACTTATTGTGAGAAGCTTGTGGAAGGCTACCCAAAATGCTTGACACAAGTTAAACATTTGAAAGGAAATACATATATATATTAGGGCTGTCGACGTTAACGCGTCAGCACATGCGATTTAATTCAAAATCCTTAATGCGTTAAAATAATTTAACGCAAATAAATTACTGAAGCATGCGAAATTGCATCATTAACGTAATTTACGTCACGCAGTTAGATGATCTTGGGAGTCGGGAGTTTATCACACTGAGCATCTACAATGGCACAAGCACCTGTAACCCTGGTAGGCAGAAATTTCTATTTTAAAAGAAAATCAGATGGCACTCTAGATAAATGTAAAGTTGTGTGCATACACTGCAATGAAGAACTGGCCTACCATCGAAGCTCATCAAGTTTGAAGTAGCATTTAAGTGCAAAACATACCACAGTTTCAACTAACAAACCGACGAGAAGTATGCAACAACCCACACTGGATCAGTGTATACGGGGTGTGAGTAGTCAAACTTCAGCTAGGCTTACTTCTGCCATAGCAAAATGGATTGCAAAGAACTGCCGTCCAATCAACATCGTTGCAGACCAGGGCCTGAAAGAAGTGATCAGGATTGCCACTTCCGACCCCTCATTCGAGTTACCATCAAGATCAACGATCATGTCCAGGATTCACGAAATGCAAAGCGGAGCTGCTATCACAAACAATGAGTGTTGCATTGACTGGGGACCACTGGACATCGGTAAGTGTTATATATTAATTACTTGGGTACAACTTCGCATCTCATTGATAAAGACTGGCATATGCATTCATTTGCATTAACTGTGCTGAAAACTGAAGAAAGGCATTTTGCTGATGCGTGCGCTGAACATTTCATGAAAGTGGCAAAGGAGTGGGAGATAGAGAGCAAGATCACTACAGTTGGTACGGACAGCACGAGGAACATGATTGCTGCATCTAGGTTGCTTCCTTTCGAGCACATGCCTTGTATAGCATGCATTAAACGGTGGCTTTGATGCCGTTTTAGTGAAATGTCGTAAATTAGTCAGACATTTCAAGCATAGCCCCTCTAATTTGACAGAGCTGAAAGCACAGCAAATTGCTCATGGCCTGGGCGACGAGTCTCTAGTGCAAGATGTTCCCACAAGGTGGCATTCCACCCTCGAGATGGTCAGCCGGATACTACGCAACAAAGACCCCCTGATGGCAACATTGGCGCAGCAAAACCACAAGCTATCCATTCCAACATCTGCAGAGTCTGATAAACTTGCCAGGCTGGAGAAACTATGGAAACATGCAGGTTGGTACTTCAGTTTATTTGGTGATATGTTATTTTTAGCCAGTATTTATTGATTTTTATAATTGCTGTTAAAACATGTCCTGTATATATTTAGACTAGCTCATGTCAAATGCAGTGTGTGTATGAGAGAGACCAGGAAAGAAAGTAAAGCAGGAGAGAGGTTAACATTTTACAATAAGGTCCTATTCATTAATATTAATGCAACTAATGTAAACTATCAACTATTAGCAAAATTAGCAATCTATTACTTAGTGTTTATTAAACTTTGTTCATAGTTTAGAAAAAATTAACTAAATACTAATACCATTAATTTTAAAAATGTATTAGTAAATGTTGAAATTATAATGAACTAAAATTAATAACTGCTGTAGGAGCATTGTTAGTTCATGTTAACTAATGTAGTTAACTAATGTTAACAGATGGAACCTTGTGTAAAGTGTAACTGTAGAGAGAATGTGTTTCCTGGCTTGTGTGTACTGTAGGGACTTGATTAAATAAAGCAAAAGCAAAAGCAAAAATATGTTTCCTGTTCTGTCGTGTTACCTGCACTTTGCCACTTGTCCCAGAAGATGGCTGTCTCAGAAGATGACCCTGCTTACATTGTGCGCTTTAAGGATGCATTCAAAGGGGATTTGACAAAGCGCATGGAAAACACAAACATTGCTTGGCTCAAAATAGCAATAGCTCTTGATCCCAGATTCAAAAACTTGAAATGCATTCTTAAAGCAGAAAGAGCTGAAGTTTGGGAAACATTAGACAAGATGCTAAAAGAGGCTCCACATAAACTCAGATGCTGAATCAGAGCCACCAAAAAAGAAAATTGGAATCCTCTTGTTGGGTTCTGATACAGAGTCAGATGATGAACCATCACTGGAATCCAACCCTCTTGCTAGATACAGAGCAGTGCCCAGCATGAGCCTTGAACAATGCCCTCTACAATGGTGGTCTGCACACAGCAGAGGTTATGACAAGCTGGCGACTCTTGCACAAAAATAGCTAGAAACTCCTGCTTCAACTGTGACGTGTGAGAGACTATTCTCACTCGCAGGACACATAGTGCACAAGAAGAGGGCTGCTCTGGCACCTGAAAATGTTAACAAACTTGTATGCCTTAGCAGCTGGTTAAATGTTGACCAGACAAATAAGCTGACCTTACATGTCAGAATAAGTTGTGCAGTGTCTTAGTTTTGACAATCAAAGGAAATGAGTGAAATTGTTCAATTTTCAATTGTTCAATGGTTTACTTTTCTGGATATAGCAAATGATGACAAAATAAACGTGTTAAACAAAATAAATGGTGTATGCTTAATTTCAAGATAAGTGTGCGATTAATCACGATTAATCACACAGAAAGGGTGCGATTAATCACGATTAAATATTTTAATCTATTGACAGCCCTAATATATATATGTATATGTATACTGTACACTGGTACTCAGTATATTTCTGCAATGACATACTGTTGATAACATTAAATGAGGCAGATGCATGAAAAGAGGCTAGTGCCATATTTAAAATCAAATATATGCCACTGAAAATATGTTTTCAGTGCAACAGTATTAGTAAATGAAATATGGCTTGAGTGTCCAAATACTTTTTGGGGCCCCTGTGCACTTCATGTCACCATTCACAATCTATGCTATAAATGTGTACTAACACATGTCGGCTTGGTTTAACGAGGCGATTTCAGACATCGTTTACCAATTCAGTGATGCTGAAAAACCACAGAGTATGAAGACCGATAGTGTTCTGAGACAAGAAAAATCAGAGCCCATGAAAGACAAGAAACCAACAAGGCTTTGAGGTCTGCCGGTCCCAGCGAGATCCCACACACACCAATCGACACACAAACACACACCCCATCGACCATCTGGCAGATGTGTCTAGAGAGTACAGACATCTCTATGGACCAGAGAGCATTTCAGTGAGCCACATAACCCAGATGCTCCAATACCAATTTATCAGGGCCCAAAAGTGCAGCAGAGTGTGTGTACATGTGCAGATATATAGGATCGAAACACCTGGATGCTTCAATCTGATTTATGACAACCCACACTACCTTTTGAAAACAGCAGCATAGTTGATCACCACATACGTTTTGTTTTAGATGCTGGTATGCTTGTGTCCACATCAGATGTCTTAACGTACTTAACCTGCAACACTACCTTTGGTAACTAGCTTTACCAGAAAGACCATGCCGGTCAGGTTAGGGTAAGGTCAAACACGACCAGCTTCACTAGCTCAGTTTTGCTGGTGAAAAGCATGGATATGGTGACTCACCAGCTAAACCACCACCAAACCAGCAATAATCAGCATAAACCTACTTGAACCAACAAGAATTCACAGCTAACCAGCACCAAACCAGACCTAACCAATATAAACCAGCCTGGACCAGTTTGAATTGTAAGCTAAACATCACCAAACCAGCACTAACCACCCTGGACCAGCATTAATCAGCATAAACCATCCAGAACCAACCTGAATTCTAAGCTAAACTAGCACCAACCAACATTAACCAACCAGGACCAATTTGAATTCTAAGCTAAAACTGCACAAAACCAGCACCAAAAAGCATAAACTAACTTAAACCAACATGAATTCTCAGCTAAACAAGTACCAAATCAGCACCAACCAACAAACCAACCTGGACCAAATTAAATTCTCAGCTAAACCAGCATTAACCAACATAAACCAACCTGGACCAGTTAGAATTCTCAGCTAAACCAGCACCAACCAACATAAACCAACCTGGACCAATTAAAATTCTCAGCTTAACCAGCACTAACCACCAAACTAACTTAAACCAACATGAATTATCAGACAAATCAGCACCGGACCAGCATAAATCAACTTGAACCAACATGAATTCTCAGGTTTACCATCACCAAATCAGCACCAAGTAGCATAAACCAGCCTGAATCAGCTAAACCAGCACCAACCAACAAACCAACCTTGACCAATTTAAATTCTCAGCTAAACCAGCACTAACCAGCATAAACTAACCTGAACCAACACAAATTCTCAGCTAAACCACCACCAAACCAGAACCAACTAGCAAAACCAGCCTGAACCTACATAAATTCTTAGCTAAATCAGCACTAACCAACATAAACCAACCTGAACCAATTTGAATTCTCAGCTAAACCAGCACTAACTAGCATAAACCAACCTGAACCCACATTAATTATCATCTTAACCATCACCAAACCAATATAAACTTGCTTGTAGTGTATATGAATTATCTATTGTCATGAGGTCAGCACCATCCATAAATCCATGGCGGCCCATTGACCCTCACATTAATATTTAATAGCGATCCAAGTCTGTGTGAATATCTTCAGTCATCCTTTGGAAAATATTTCAGACAAGAGGAAGATGTCATATAGACAAGTAGAAAAAAGAGAAAAGCAAATAGTACGAGTGTGGTCAGCATCTGTAGCTCATTATTCACATCAGCTGCAGTAATCTCCATCACTTACACACACGCTTCATATTCCTGTCCACCCTTAAACAAATTATGGGCCTGCCGTGTGCATTTAGCTAACTGTGTGATAGAGATGGATTGAACAAAAGCATGAATAAACCTCAACACAGACACAGAAACACCAGTGAATATCTGTATGTGTTGAAACTAGGGCGGCCAAAAAATAGAAATAATCAATGATGTCATCCTACACGCTAGAATTTACGATGAGTCAGAAAACACTGCAAATCTATTGAACATGGTATGTCAGACGGATGTACTGTACAAGGAAAATGCAAAGGTTTTTAAATGTAATGTTTTGTCATGCAAATGAAAGTTGACAAGATTTCAACTTTTTCTGCAACACACTCTGACATGGATGTCCGTTGACCATTGAGAATTTCAGAGAGGTGGGTCCAGTTGTGCTACTGGAAAACCATTTTTTAAATTCCCGCTTGACTCTGTAACTTTGTTATGTGACAAAATTGTAATACTTAAAAGTAATAATCCGGGTTTAATACAAGTTAAGCTTTTGACAGCATTTGTGGCATAATGTTGATTACCACAAAAATTCCTTTCACAAAAAAAAGAAGCAAAACTCTGGGTTCAGTGAGACAATGGAAGTGAATGGGGCCAATCTGTAAACTTTAAAATAGTCACTGTTTCAAAAGTATAGTCACAACATGTAAACATTATGCGTGTTAACATGATTTTAGTGTGATAAAATCACTTACCTTTTCTGTGTAAAGTTATTTCCAATTTTACAACTTTGTTGCCATGACAACATAAAAACAATGATTTAACAACTTTACGGCTCAAATAATACACTAGTTTTAACAGAACAATTAATGTAAGTGATTTAATTCAATCATACACTTCACGCCTTTAAACCTTCCAAAAATTGGCCTCATTCACTTCCATTGTAAGTGCCACACTAACAAGTCAAAATAAATTTTTGTGGTAATCAACTTCATACCACAAATGCTGCCAGTTGAGCTCAACTTATATTGAACCGGAATATTCCTTCAAGAGATAATTTTTATTTTTTATCCTTAACCTTTAATATGACCAACAGTAACAGTAATACTTGCATTAGCAAGCAATACTAATACATTTGTTGTTACCAGATTAAAGGTTTTACTCAGAGAACGTTCCAACTAGGGGTGGGTATCGCCAAGCACCTCACGATATGATACGTTTCATGATGCATATGTCGCCATTCAATATATCGTGACGAATCACAAGATCATAATTGGATCACGATTTAGGGAGACCCAGCAGCAAACCCAGTTACAAATTTAATTTATGCAAAATAATCTGAATTTAGCAAAAACAAATTGCGAATAAAGCAGTGTTTCAATCCCATGCATTTAAGAGAACAAAATCGTCTTCTGGGGCATTTTGCAGCAAAACAGAAGTGAAAATAAAAGTTGAAGCCACTGTGGCTATTTTATTAAATGTAATAAATTCCTACTTGTGTTTTAGAGCAAGCAGACAAAATGCTCAAATTAAATTCATGTTTGCTAGCGTTCAGAAAAGTCACAAGACTTCCACCATGGCATGAATGTTGCCGCCAAATAGGCTGGTTTGAATATTTCTGTAACTGCTGATCTCCTGGGATTTTCATGCACAACAGTCTCTAGAGTTTACTCCAAATGGTGTCAAAAACAAAAAACATCCAGTGAGCAGTAGGGGTGTAAATCAGACGTTTCATCACGATACGATCTTATATAGATTATTTTGACCTGCGATTCGATATTTGCGATACTTCAAAGTCTGCCGCGATACGATTTCGATTTGATTCGATTTAGAGCCCTGCGATCGATATTCCGATATTATGTGCCTATTTTACACAATCAATTCATTTTTTATTTATTTTTTGCCCTCAAATGCAACCAAAATATAATTTGAATATTTTATTGAACTCTCTGAAAAGTACAAATTTAGTTTCCACATTGGGACATCCACAACAAAATAAGGTACTTCATATGTTGAAAAAAAATTATACAGATAATAATATAAAAAATAACGTCACACATAAGTGATCATCAATCGTTTGATTACAGCTTATTTTTCAGTTTAATCCAATTCAAAATACTTACATACTCATGACTTCTTTCCAACTATCCGTGCTATCCGCGGTTTTCTTGGCTACAACTTCCACAGTTGTAATGAAAAATGTTGTTACATTTAACTGGGATAAATGTTAGTAAGGGTTTTGATGTGTAGATGTGTAAAATCTTATAACTGATGCTAGTGCTGGGCAGCAGGTGATTTCTCTTTCCCTCATTAGTGCTGTTCAGAATGTCGGCATTGTCATGATGTTTCACATGATGATTGAACTGCTCCATGGTTCTTTAAAATAGCAAATTCTCAAGTAAATTTCAAATGGGTTGCATGTGCTGCGATATCGATGGAAGCCAGAATTAATCGCGCATGTGAGCTGTTCTGCATTTATCACGAGATTTCGCATTTTAAGGAGCACCCGGTTGACGAGCGCACACTGATCCTATCAATGGTCTGGAGCTCAAGTTTTGCGGGCAGCCTGGTTGACGTACTCGCACTGATACTGTCACTGGAGCTTGCGTTTCGCGGGAAGCTCGGTTGACATGCGCGTATGGATTGCAGAGTGCAATTTGGCTTCACAGACCCTGTACACATCCTTGTCCCACATGAAAAGCATATTTAGCGCTCATAAAGTGAAATTAATGTAATAAGGTTGTTCATCGCCTGGCGGAAATGCGTATGGACGTGGCTGACGTGAGAGTATTAAATTAAAGGTGCATCTTAAAAAAAAATGTCTATAAAAAAAATGTCTATATCGATATTTATGCGTTGTATCGATAACATTGGAACGTTGGTTATTGGATCGATGCTTCGATCCAGATCGATGGATCGTTACACCCCTAGTGAGCGGCAGTTCTGCGGACAGAAACACCTCATTGATGAGAGAGGTCACGGAGAATGGCCAGACTGGTTCAGAAAGGCTAATGTAACTCAGATAACCACTCTGCACAATTGTAGCGAGCAGAATAGCATCTCAGAATGCACACGTCAAAACCTTGAGGCGGATTGGCTACAACAGCAAAAGACCTCGTCGGGCACTTTATTAAGACCATTGTGTACCTAATAAAGTGCTCAGTGAGTGTATATTGCTAAGAAAACCATGGTGACAACAGTCATTGTTATTACAGTCATGGTTACTACAATATTACTACAGTAAAACCATGGTTAATTTTCACTAGGGTCCTTAACTAAAAAAATCTCTAATTACTAACTCAACATTTTAATGTAATACCTGCATTATTACAATACATGCATCAGCATAAAGTGCATTTCAAACTCAGCTCAATGTATATTCAATGTTCAGAATCTGTACATCACTACAGAAGAAATTAACTTCCTATTAAAATGAATACGAGTATGGATGTCGTAACGCAACTCGAGTATTTTAATCATACGCGGAAATCCCACATCTTCATCAGCGGAGTAAGGGCAACATCTTGTTTCATGTCTGTCCGAACTAGCACCGAGTGCCTGCTTAAAGATGTGTCTGTGTGCAGTTTTGGGCTCACCTGCAGCTCTGAGCACCATGCACTATATAACCTCAGGTGATGTCAGCATAAGTCGCTAATCAAATATTGATGTATTACCAGTATACGGCATTCAGGTCGAGCAATGTATGCAAACAGTGCCAGTTTTGTAAACGTTTTTTTGACCATCGCTGTTGTAATTGACTGCATAAATAAAAAGTTTCCAGACAGGAGACTTAAATGACGCAGGGGCTACTCTCTTGTGGCTTGTTTTCTCCGCTTGCCATTTTGCCAACTAGCGCGTGCAGAACTGTGATGTCATCAACTGATTTAACATACTAAAAGTTAATAGGACAGCATCTCTCTTTAGAAAGCTGACCCATGTGAAACACAGGCGGAGTGTGTCCATCAACAGGTTACAACTACGCATGTCTATTTGGCACTTATTTTCTTTGCCAAACTGTATGATCCAGGTGCGTTATTTAACTCGATATGAACCGTGGAGCAAATGCTTACCGAACCGTGGTTGGCGAACCGTACGGTTCGGGTTTTTTTACCGAGAACCATTACATCCCTAATAGACACACAGCTATAGAAATATATGATTATATCGGCACAGCCCTGGTTATGACCAGGCTTTTTAAAGACATTGCAGAATGAAATGGTTTTAATGTCAAATTTTGCATGGAAAGTGTTAAACATCTAATCAAGCTAAAAATATAAATATATATATCACGAATGTGTTAAAAAAAAAAAAAAAACCCATCTCAAAGCGTGTTAACTTTGGCAACCCTCAAAAGGTTAAAGCAGATTAATAATCTTTTGTTGATATGGACAAGGCAGGTGAGTTGAGGTCACCTCAGTACATGAATGGTAGTGATTTGTCCCTGCAGTGAGTGGAGATAAACCCTGCTTGGGTTGCTTTTTCTCTGACAGAACAACAGTGTCAGTCAGAACATTGGCTCAGTCTGTGGTGAGGTCATTTGATAAAACAGACTCGGACTACAGCAGGATCAGAGGACAGATTTGATGTGGTTTGTAGTGGGGTGGCTTTAGATAAGACATGTTTATTTGGGCCAGTCATGTGGGAACAAAAGTCTTCAGCGATGCACTTACCTACATGACCGCACTCAGACCTCTTTAACGGCGAGGGCTTGACCGAGGGTTTGGATGTCTGAGCGTGTATGCATGTGTTAGGAGGCTAGAGTGCTTTCTATAACCTATTTGATGTTTCCACAGAAAGAAAAATCTAAAAATGACAGGCACTTAAAATCCTGATTGAACATTTAAACCTACCACACTCATAAACACAAAAACAGAAATCATCACACTTGAGTGATGAATAAAGTGGCATTCTTTTTAATAATTTGAGAAAGGCCAATTTGAATATTTACTAATGTGTGCAGTTTAATGAGAAACACATGCGTGACATAATGTTGATTACCACAAAAAATTATTTTGACTTGTCCCAACTTTTTAAAAAAGGCAAAAATCACTGAGTGACTCCAGCCAGGTCTCCTAAGAAACCAAATTGGCCCGGTTGCTAGAGAGGGTAGAGTCACATGGGGTAACCTCCTCGTGGTCGCTATAATGTGGTTCTCGCTCTCGGTGGGGCGCGTGGCGAGTTGTGCGTGGATGCCGCGGAGAATAGCGTGAAGCCTCCACATGCGCAATGTCTCTGTGGTAACGCGCTTAACAAGCCACATGATAAGATGCGCGGACTGACGGCCTCGGACGCGGAGGCAACTGAGATACGTCCTCCGCCACCCGGATTGAGGCGAGTCACTATGCCACCACGCGGACCTAGAGTGCATTGGGAATTGGGCATTCCAAATTGGGGAGAAAAGGGGAGTAAAAAAAAGAAAACTTACAATGGAACTGAATGGGGCCAATTTTTGGAGGGTTTAAATGCAGAAATGTGTGAATCACTTAATTTTTCTTTTAAAACTTGTGTATTATTTGAGCTGTAAAGTTGTTTGAATCGTCGTTTACTGGGATCACAGGGTTTTCAGCATTAAGTTGTCATGGCAACGAAGCTGTAAAGTTGGATATAACTTTACACAGAAAAGGTTAGTAAGCGACGTTATCACAATACAATCATGTTAATAAATCATGTTAATATGCATATTGTATTATTAATAAGTCTTGTGGCTATACTAATGCTTACTGATTGGCCCCATTTACTTTCATTGTAAGTGTCTCACTGTAACTAAGATTTTTGCCTTTTTTTTTTCTTTTTTTTTTTTAGGAAAATAACATATTTTTTGTGGTAATCAACATTATGCCACAATGCTGTGGACAGAGCTTATCTTGTTTCTTCAACTTCAGGCACTTTCACCAAGGGGCCAATTTTTATTAAGACGAAATAATACAAATCATATAAAGCAAAAACTTAGTTACATTGAGACACTTACAATGAAAGTGAATGGTGCCAAGCCATAAACATTAAAATACTCACTGTTTCAAAAGTATAGCTACAAGATTTAAACAATATATAAAGGTCTAATTATAACTGAATCAGAAACTTATTAATATGCCTTCATTATTTATTTGTGGTACTTTACAAATGCCTTTTACATTTAGATTTTAATGTTTTAGCCTCGTCCTAGACTCAAAACTATGAAAATCCATTATAAAATTACGAATTATTACATGTTTAAAACTATTAAATTCTAAACAAAGAGTTAAATGCATATAAACCATTTCAATATTTACTGTGTAAAAATTATTTCTATACATTTTTCAAAAATTACAACTGTCCCACATCTGATTTTGACCCTAGCAAACTACTTGTACTTGGTAACCAATTCAACAAGTGTCTGTGTAGAGCGTGCTAGACATAAATGAGACAAGAAAAAAACAATTTAAAATTTAAGGTAAATATTACTTTACTGGGCATCCTTTCTAATCAAACTGTATTTTGCCACATTATTCCCCAAAAAATTGGAAATTAGGGATGCTCAGGATTTTTACAGCCGATACCAATCACCGATCTTCTTGTCACCTGATCGGCCGATACCAATCCCGATCACTTCACTTTTAATCAGGATGTCTGTCATAACTGGCTATATGTAAGTTTTCTGCACACTGTCACTATTAATTTAATTTTCCTCTTCCCAGTAATATCACTTTGCCTAGTTTTTGCTGACAAAATCAGTTTATTAAAAGACTTTAAAACAAGTATAGGCTAACAAAATATTATCTATATTAAGATAAGATATCTCTACAAAAAAATTAAGCTTAGTGTCAAACTGAAGACAAACTGATAACCCAAAGGTGCAATTAAACTTAATGTGACATTTTTGGTTATTGATTCCTTGTCATTATTTCATATACTTATTAATATTCCTTATTTTATTTTTGCATTATATTTAATACATAATATTATGTTATCTTAATATTGTATAAAGAATTATATTTGTAAATGCCTTCCCTGCCTTTTCATTTAGTTGTATGATTGTATTAATAGTTAATTTTTCACTTGTTGCTGCTTGAACTTTAATGAGGGGAACACGTGCTCTCTCATGAGGGAAAGAAATGAAAGGAAGGTGGAGAAACAGTGCAAGTTTCTGGACTCTACGGGTGCTACTATTGTTAATGAAGTTTAATTGGGAGATATTTAATAAAGATTTTTGAATTACACCACATCTTGTAACTCGCGTTATAACTGAGATGTCTATGCCCGGCGGAGACTGAGAAGCTGCCGCCACGAACGATAATAAATACCATTTCACAGCTCGCATTGTTTTCCCTTTGCATTGTCGCGTGTGAAACGCCACATTAACAGTACAGTACACAAACTTTTCATATTCGCCATACCTCTGCGATCCCCTGATGCAACAGTGCTGCTGATGTCTTAAAGGAGCCGCACGTCTTTTGCGACATGAGTGATCGGTTTATGCGATCGGACAAATTACCGATCACCGATCGAGTCATAGGACGCAAGGCCGGATCTACAACCGGGCCGATTGGGCTGGTGCCCAGGGGCCTCTGATGTCTAAGGGCCTCCTGCTGACGAGAGGAAATAATTAACGCAGCATTCTGAAATAGCTGAATCCCGCTTGCAGAGATTCAGTCTGAGATGTGTCCGCTTTCTCTTAGCCAATGGATGGCATTTTATGAACATTTTATAAATAAATAGCTTGTTATTGGCTTTTGTTTCCCAGAAACAGTATGGACCAATCAGAGGCCAGTATTTAGCACCGTGCCCATTTTTCACATTAGCAGTAGTTCATATTGATGTGAGGTTCATGGGGTACGAATGTAATAATGGAGTTTCGCCGGTCATGTAGTGGAGCCAAAAAAAGAAAAGTAAAGAAAGATAGATAGATAGAGAAGCAAGAGAGGCTGTAGTGTTGGCAGCAGTGCCAAACATCTCAAATTATATATATATATATATATATATATATATATATATATATATATATATAAATTAAAAAAAAGGAAAATATCTTAAATGTTGACTCCAGCCCCATCGACTCAGGAGGTGGATAAGCTATCTATCTTTCTATCTATCATATTTTAGCTTCCCTTAGTTAGAAAAGCTAGCTGTCTTTGCCTTGCTAATTTGTTTTTACTTAGAAAAAAACTATTGGTGTGACAGGTACAGCTGGCAATGTCAGGGCAAGATCAGTGTGTGATGAGGAGGGCATAGGGAGTGACGACACAGGTACAGAGGAGAACGGGATTAAGGACGACGAGCATGTACAAGATGAGAGTAAGCTAGCTATCTGTGCAATTTGAACAAAAAAGCTAGATATTGCGATTGCGATTTTAATTGCAATTTTGGTAAATTATTTTCCTTATGTTCAAAAATGCATTTCATTGTTCAGAAACACATTTCAGGAGGGAAAATGGTCTTTGCATAAATTATAGGTAATAGTGTTGGTTATAGGTTTTTTTTTTCTTCTTAGGCTATTCCTTAATCCAGTGTTTCCCAACCATTTTTCTGCCACGGCACACTTTTATTTTTTTATTACGAATAAAAAATCCCACTACACACCACTATCCTACTAAAACCATCATTGATAGTTTTCCTTTTCAAGAACTTGTCCATGTTTTCTTCTGTCTTAGTAGCGTGTTTACTCGTAATGTTCGAAATTCGGCTATGCAAAAACAAGTAACATAGGTACGCTGTTTAATGACGAACTGGGTAATGAAAAACCAACAAATTTGCATCTTTTCTAATTTTTAGATTTGTTCATGCAAATTAATTATTACAATGCCACAGCAAATATTTTTTTTATTTATGTATTTATTTACAGGGCTCCAGACTAAAAAATTTTAATGTTGAATGAATGCTCAGAGAGAATTAGAAAAGATTTTTCACAGAAGGAAAGCTCCAATGTATCCATAGTTTTACTGTGGTATTTGCAATAAGATAATAGTAACCAAAAGGTAAAACCACGATTAGCAGCAACCACAAAAAAAATTATCATTTTTCATAAGAAAAACACATCCAGAAATTAAATTGTATTCCTTCACTTCCCCGATATATCGATATAAGTTCATGGTAAAAAATAAATAAATAAAAAAATAATAATAATAATTATATATATATATATATATATATATATATATATATATATATATATATATATATATATATATATATATATATATATATCTGATGTGTGTGGACTGAAAGCCTTACCATTTCTGTCTGTTCATGGTGCAGAATACAGATTTCTCCTTTAATTCTTTTCATAGCTGTTTAGAATGTTAGGGCCATTTAATACGATTTTAAATAATGTATTCATTGACACATTATGGGTTTTCATAGAGGTTTTAAACAAATAATCAATGCTGAATCCACGACCCAGCCCATGCTTCTTGCACCGCTGTTTATGATGATCTGCGCTCGAGACCAGTCCACATGTAAATACATTTCTCTGCACTGATCTGTCCATTGAGCCTTGAGCCACGCTGATTGATCTGGGTAGAGCCATTTCCTTTCACGTTTTGAACGTTTGCCTTTTAATATTACTCATCCGCAACAAAAAACGACAGCGCACAGAGTCAGCCAACTTTGTAGTCGTACCAGTGCGACCTCTTGCAAAGTTTAATCGCACTGTTTGGGAAATATTTCATATCAGTCTGGAGCCCTGATTTATTTTGTGGAATTTGATAATTTTCCATGGCACACCTGACAGTCTTTCACGACAAAAAGACAAAAATGACATAAATCTCATTTAGAGCATGTACAATCAACATTGGACATTGATAGCAGACAAATTAACAAAACTAATATTGTGTGAAAAATTTTAAACCGAGACTTTACTTTCTAGAAGTCCACAGTGCTAATAGTGCCCAAGGTTAAAGAAACACCCATATCTGCATTATATCGGCCACGGTCTTTAAATATTGATCGATCACTATTAGGTCACCTCCTGGTCTCGCTGTACCAAAAACCTAATTTGCCTTAAGAAATGACCCTGTTCTTTTAACCACAGACTGCTGTTGGTATCACCATCTAATAAATAATACCTCACCTAGTATGATTTATGTTTTAATAATGTTTCACAAGTGCTGTACCATATGTGGGCATTCATAATTCATCAGATTTATGGTGTTATTAGGGACTGCTGGTGCACTGTACTTTAAGCCCACTGATGCATAGAAATCAAAGCAGAGTCACTCCAATTCCCACTAACCCAGATGGTCCCCAAGACCCTTGTCTTCCTCACAATTACACTTGCGCTCTCTCTCTCTCTCTCTCACACACACATACACAAACACTCTCTTTTCCTCTCCCTCCCCCATCCCTGTTATCTCCCCCTATCTCGTCCACCCGCTCTCTCGCTTCCTCTGAAGCACACATGGCTTTGACATATTGTTTGTGGTCACTGGGCTGCTCTGGCAGTTAGGAGCCATAATCTGATCTCTGACTGATACGGGCTCAAGAAGTGACTAATGCACACAAATCTACTACAGCAAACACGTTTTTAACCACAAAGGCCAATTCCCTTTCAATTAGCCACTAAAGAGGGGATCGCCAACCCCATTCTTTCCATCTGGCACCTTCAACAACACTTCCTCCAACCTGAAGTAAAAATAAAAAATAAAAACTCTCCTAAATAAATTTAAAAGGTGCTATTGTTTGTTCAGTCTGACTGAAATCAGAATGAGACACATTATGGCTTTTGCAGACGTAATTTAGTGCTGATTGTCTGTATTACATTTACATTACAATATGCATATGCATCTGGCAAACGCTTTTATCCAAAGTTACTTACAGTGCAGTGCGGTGCAAGCTATAAATTGTATAAGTGCGTGTTCCCAAGGAATCGAATCATGGAGTGGTTTATTTTACGATTAAAAAAAAAAGTGCACACACTTAAGCAGAGTGCTGTCACAATTGTGCATAAATAAAAAATGTTTTAGATACCCAGCAACACAGGGATGCCCAACAAACTGAGTGAGAACTAAACTCAGACTTGCAAAGCATAAACCTCTGTGCCAGTACGACTGTGTGCATTCAGACAGAGAGAGGGGCAAGGTGAACAGGTTGGTGATGGAGAGAATTGGACAGGCAGTAGAGATGGAGACAAACAGAGAATCCCTTCATGTTGGCTGTGTGTTCATTACAGATCTGGAGACCAATCACACACATACACACACACACACACACACACAAACACAACATCCCGAAATGAACGTCTGATTTCTGGCAAGGGGACAACAACCAGTCATCCACCATCTGTCAAATAGCAGACAAGGAGGGAGATTTTTTTCACTCTCTCTGTTTCTCGCTGCTTTTCTACGGGTGATTCGGTTTGATTTTCAGAATAAATCATACACTAACGTGACCTGAATACAACATGATACTGGTCACCACCAGTGATTTTTATTCCCAAAGCAGAAATAAAGTGTTTAAGTGCCTCCAACGCACCCATTCTCAACATTTAGATTAGTAGTCAACCAATATGGGTTTTCCAAATGGTTTATTCTTAAATTACTCCCCAATCCTAAATATGTGCCCCAGTCGCCTTCAGCTTGCTCACAGGGGTTCTAAATACAATTATTATTTAATTATTTAATTTCTACACCCATTTTACAGTCATATTTTACAAACTACACAATGGTCACTGTAAGATATTATAGATATTACAGTTTCATTTTATTTATTTTTATTGATGCATGATCTCCTGTAAAGCTGCTTTGAAACGATGTGTGTTTCAAAAGCACTATACAAATAAAAATAACTTGACTTGTGACAACATTTACGTTTTAAATGGACATATATATATATATATATATATATATATATATATATATATATATGTATGTGCTATAGTGTTTTTAAATGTATGTATGTGTGTGTGTGAGTATATATATATATATATATATATATATATATATATATCAGCACCTAAAGAGCGTTATAAAAAGTCTGATCAGTTAATTTTTACTGCCCAAATCCTGCCAATCACAGGATACCTGGTGCCAATTCCCACTTTAACAAGAAATACTCCTTTTTCCGCAAGAGAATTAGCGTAAACAGCAATTAATAGCAAAGGTATGAATGCAAATGCAATATTTACGACTTTAAGATCATCCTCGGTAAACGCGTAAAGGTGTGTCTGCAAAGAAATGGCGCTCATAAAATCGTACCCAAGTAATCCAACCAGCCAAAGTCCTGAATTTCGCTCTCATTCATTCCAAAACCTTCAGAACCAAAACAAACCCACTATAACAGAACCGCGGAACCACTACAATATAAACTGCTTTCCAACTTTATTTGATACCAACATTGTTTTTTGTTTTTTGTTTTTGTTTTTTTGTTTTTTCGTACTCAATTTAGCTAATAAATTTCAGCGCAATTATCGGTGAAAACCCAGCGCGCTCCACGAAACAACTTGAAGCGCGGGGCGCGCGTGATACACTCCACGGAGCGCGTCAAAGAGGCAACACAGGTAAAAGATGAAATCCAATATTTACCTTCCATCGCGAAAACCGCCGAAACCACGCACAAAATCTGTATTAATCCCACAGTCATGGTAAAAGGCATTGGCCGCTGCCGCGGTGTCCCCCTTTATTTTGGAAAACCGAGCGGCGTGGCGTGCGCGTAAAATCCGTCACTTGTCACACGGAGTGATATTCCAGTGGGCGAGCGGCGTGGAGACACATCGCAGGCAGTAGTAAGGAGTGAGTGGATTCTGTCACGGATGCGAAGCTCAGAGATGAGAGAGAGAGAGAGAGAGAGAGAGAGAGAGAGAGAGAGAGGAACGGAGAGAGACGAAAAACCCTTTAAAACGTTACAACCAATCACAGACTGTAAACCGAAATCCACCAACCAATGGTCTTTCCTTCCTGCATGCATTGTTATACTAAACAAAAACTTTTTCAGTGGCCTGTTTTAAGCGAGAATATGTGCTCGGCTGGAAGAGAACGAGTGCCCTCAGCTGGACAAAAATGCTCAAGTTCATGTTAAAAGCATCTATCAAGAGAGATGCGCCCTGGTTTGTGCCATTCTTATCTGCTGATGACTAATAGTGTAAGAATAAGTGCCTGACGTGAACCTTAATAAAAATGACATAGTGTTCGCAACAGGTACGTGAGTTATAAATCAAATCGTCCCTTGTCTCTCTAAAGATCTGGGCACGTTGTAGTAGGCCTGTAGATGATGGGAATGTAGAAAAAAGATGTAGAACTGGCAAAAAACAGGACGTATTTCATCATGCTGTGAGACTCAGCCACAAAGATAAACTGCAATTACGAACGCGAAAGTGGCATTCAAATTAGAGGGCGATAAGAATGGAGACACAGACAGAATGAGAGACTGTTGATAGTTGCACTTTGGGAACACTTAAGATGAAGTACTACATGCGAATAGGATATTTTTTTATATTTAAAAAAGAGGTTTGTTGGTTTAACCTAATGTATTTAGGTAAAATATTATTTTTGAATTGAATAAAAATAAATTATTTATTTATTTATTTGTTTATTTATTGGTTAACAAATGCGCATATTAAGTGACCCCACAGAAAATTTCACAAGTTTTATTCCATTTTGTCAAAATGTTATTGAACAAAATATTTAAAATAACACAATGCATGTAAGTGAACATCATTTTAGTGATTTTTAAGACAGAATGGCCATAAAAATTATATTGAAAAAAAAAAATAAGATTAATTTCTACAATGGCATCTGAAACTGAAAACTATTGATTTTAAATGATGCCGCATCCAAGCCACTAGGTGTCAGTTTAAGTCCAAGTTGACACAAAGACAAAAGTTACTGACTGCACCTTTAAAGCAAGTGTCTATATATATATATATATATATATATATATATATATATATATATATATATATATATATATATATGTGTATGATATGAGGTTCACGATTCGATGTAATCTTGATTCTATATAATAACAACTGAATGACAAAATATTACAGAAAATTTTTTCTTTTCTTAAAAAATGAGCAAAATGCACATTATAATTTCTCATCAAAATAAAGTTCTTTAACACACAATATAAATGCTCAACGTTTAAATAAGAGTTTCTCTATAAGAAAAGATCACAAACATATAAGCTTTCAAAAATAGTGGGGTACATTCAGGCTGATCAGGAACAGAATAAGCAATAAAACTGAACAGAACCTGACCTGAAAAAAGTATGTGAAAGTGTGTATTTATCTTTTAATAATTTGTCTGATATCATTATGAAAATCAAAATTGAACTTTGTAAAAATACAAACAATATACATTATATTAATTAATATATCATGAAATTGTATATATAATAATGATATGAGCTATCACTGTTTGAAATAATGTGTCAGTTGACAAGTAATTACATGGAGTTTACATTCATTTGTATCCACCTTTTTCCTGGGGGTCTTAGTGGGGAAACGAATGTGGGTGGGACTTCTGCCGGAAGTTGTTCTACAGCATTCTCTAGCTCCGGCTGCAGTCATTTTAAGACCCTGTTTACAGATGGTAATAAGATGCGTTTCAGATGATCCAATCGCAAATGGTCAGCGCTAAATATAGTTGTAAACGGGGTGCAAAATGTTTTGTGATTGGATCAAAAAAACAATACAGATGGTAGTCAAAAACCACATTGCATCTGAGGTTTAAAACGCCATCCTGATGCGTCCCAAAAAGCAGCAGCAAAGCACCACTTCTCACCAGTCAATCACCCAACAAACAAATGTTTAAACTTACATGCGGATTTAAAAGGAAATAACCGTCCGATCAGAAAACTTGAAAAAGCCATTACATACCCAAGGATGAGAACGTCACGGCTCTTTCTCAGTGTGTCTGTCTGATTTGAACATGCAGTGTGGCAAGATGACAAGCACACACATCTGAAGCTGAACTAACACATGTACTCCACTAAAACAACTAATAATTTTGCCCGGAATGTTGCTTTTGTGCTTAGATTAAATCTCAACTGCATCTGAGAGAAACAGCGCGCCGTTTTTTTTCTTTATGACTTTTTTGCAGTTTATTACCGTTAGTAACACACTGATATAGTGATTGATGTATGTCCATACAAAATCATACATGCTCTCCTCAAAATCCCAACACCACAATGAAAGAATGAATGGATGTATGCCGAACCACAGCTGTGTTTACTTGACAACGGAAGTAACGCCCATGTTTCTCGCTAAGCATCACGGGACGTAGCAAAAAGTTGGAAAAGAAATGCTAAAAAGGTACCGTCACTTTAAGGGTTCAACTTGCATCTCATTTGTTCTGGTTCAGTGAACGTTAGTGAGAATCTCTCGGTTTCTTTAGCGCATCCATGCTGTGTGTGATTAAAATTACTATTTCTTTTTACTTTTTTATATGACTGTAAAGAACAGAAAGGATATTAAGACACATTATTCAATGAAAGTAGAGTGCGCCTCATCTTTGATGGACACACATTACTCAGAGGAAACAATCCGTTTTAATCTCAAGCACTTTTCATCAAAACAAGGTGATTTTCTAAGTATTCCAGCACTTCAATTTCTAAAAGCTAAATTCAAGCACTTTAAGAACCTTGTGTGAACCCTGTAAACAGTGTAGAAAAAAAGCGCAGTAGTGGTAAAATCAAGCGATAGAGAGATTATGATGTTTGACAGGTTATTTCATTTATGATCGCATGGACTGAAAACAATATTGCAAATTTCGAAATATCGAGTTATGCCACGATATGGTTCGTCATTTTTTTGGTATATCATCCCATCCCTAAAGATGAACATAAAGGGGATACTTGTTAGTGTTTATGTTTTGTTATGTTGAGATTTAGAAGAGTTTGTGTTATGTTGGAATTTAGGGGGTTATCATTATGGTGAATAGTGGAGCCTGAGCTAAATATTTGGAAAGGAAGATGTTGCATATTAAATTGACTGTTCACTTTGTTGAGCAAATGCTCTGCTTACCATAGCATAGTTTCTAAACTACAATCTTTATTGCTTCCCACCAGCATGTTTCTAGTATGCTACAGTAACATTCAGTTTATTTATTACATAATTAAATAAAATATATTTATTTGAGTTACAATGACATGTCTAATTTTGTTAGGTTTACCTAATTCAAATAGGTTCTTTCTACACAAAGTGTTTGTGTTGAGATTACATAGTAATTTTAAATTATGAAACAAATTTCAAACACGTGGAACCACAGTCCACGACTGAATCAATCTTGTCTGAATCAAACTGAACTGAATCATTGTTTTGAGTGTAATAAATGTACCCCTATTTTCACATTTTGAAATGTATTTGTGTTAACTGGAGCTCTCCTCATTAGTGCACGGAGCTTAATAAGGAGCGGATGTGAATTAGTTCGGGCTGGCTGTGCGCAGTGGGGCACTGCTGGGGAACCACAGTTCTCGAGTCCCGACTTCACAAGACTGCAAGACAAGAACAAATACGACCTGTCGAGTGCACACACACACACACACACACACCAATGCGACAGCGCACCTTGTGTGTGACGCACAGTCAAACATGTGCGCAAGCCTTTCCAGCACCAGCAGAGCTGTTGTGAAAGTTGTGTGTGCATGCTGGAGCTGTCATTATCTTCATAAGGGCAGGAGGAAGACATTTGCATTCAAATTGGACAGTAATTGCCCTGCAAAGTCAAGGACATTTTATAATCTTATTTCTGCAAATGGCACACGCCATACTGTCTACTCTCCCTCAGTCTTTTCTCTCTGTTTCTCCTATTTTCCGCTTTTTTTCTTAGGCCATGTTCAGAATGGAATACTAGCATACTGCTTACTACATATTGTGCAGTATGCACTGAATACAGCCTGGTGTTTTTTATTATTAAATTTTTTATATAGTATGTGTAACAGTACACATTATGCAATGATAAAACATTTCAAACAAAGTACTATGCTACATTATTACATGACCTCATTACATGCCTGTTTAATTCATCGAGTGATGTCCAGTTATCATCTCGGACATAAAACTTTTTGTGTTTTTTGGTTTTCTTGCATTTTGTATCCCATTTTGCGAGAAAACAGTCAGATCAGAAAATGAGTCAAAAAATCAATAAAAAAAAAAAATAAATAAATAAAAAAATCATGACACAGCGGTAAAGTTAAGCACATTGTATTTTAGGACAAAATATTATGTTTACATTTTAGCAAATGTAGATGGTCAACTTAAAATGAGCACAGTATGCATACTGCAAAAGTAGTCAGAGTAGTATGGTAGCATGCTATTCCGAACAGCCTATTCTACAGTATGTTCACAACTGCACACTACCATACTACTCATACTATTTTAGAAGTATTCAGTATAGGGATGTCAAAAGTACCAATACTTCGCTACCAAGTTGATACTAAAATAAAAATGATGTCACGATTCCAGTGTTTCTCCAGTACCGATAGTACCGAGCACCCGCACACTGTCTGACTGACACACGACTGCTTCCAAATGCTCACACACGAATTTGACATATTTGGGGGAAAAATACATTTACAATTAATCAAATAAAAATTGTGAAATGTCCTAGTGTAATTATTATTCTGTGAAAGGCTGCAATCTTAGTCTGCTTGAGCTCCGTGCTTTAAAGTGAATGTGTGAAGCCGACCGCTCACACACTAGAACTCTAGTGCGCACTGTGTGTGTGTTGTATAAGATGACAGAGCACAGCACTCATCCACTGTGAAGCGTACAGCACATTGTGGTGATGGGGGCATGGTTGTGTGTCTGTTTGCGGGAGAGGAGGAGTGGTGTGGCTGGTCAGGCTGGTTGACATGATTTCTAACAGCTGTTTCTTGTTACAGTGATAGTGGGGAGAGACCTCAAAAGCAGCCAAAACACACCAGAGAGCAGAGAGAGAACGAGTGTGCAGCATTGGCATCTGTTTACACTGAGTGTTGAATCTGTGGCGTATTGTGAAGATGTTTATGTTTATTTTGAGAGTGTTGATTATTGAACTGAGTGAAACATTGAAAAGAGTACAAACGCTGCACACAAAGGCAAAGAAAATAAAAGCCTCACCTGAAGCGTGTCATTGCACCCCGTCCCCTCAATTTCCACCCATGAAACCCTGACGTGGTGTCACACACACATGTAGACTATATACACTGAACAAAATTATAAATGCAACACTTTTGTTTTTGCCCCATTTTTCATGAGCTGAACTCAAAGATCTAAGACTTTTTCTATGTACACAAAAGGCCTATTTTTCTCAAATATTGTTCACAAATCTGTCTAAATCTGTGTTAGTGAGCACTTCTCCTTTGCCGAGATACTCCATCCACCTCACAGGTGTGGCATATCAAGATGCTGATTAGACAGCATGATTATTGCACAGGTGTGCCTTAGGCTGGCCACAATAAAAGGCCACTCTAAAATGTGCAGTTTTACTGTATTGGGGGCGGGGGGGGGGGTCCGGGGGGGTCCGAAAAACAGTCAGTATCTGGTGTGACCACCATTTGCCTCACGCAGTGCAACACATCTCCTTCGCATAGAGTTGATCAGGTTGTTGATTGTGGCCTGTGGAATGTTGGTCCACTCCTCTTCAATGGCTGTGCGATGTTGCTGGATATTGGCAGGAACTGGAACACGCTGTCATATACGCCGATCCAGAGCATCCCAAACATGCTCAATGGGTGACATGTCCGGTGAGTATGCTGGCCATGCAAGAACTGGGATGTTTGCAACATGAGGTGATGGTCGTGGATGAATGGCACAACAATGGGCCTCAGGATCTCGTCACGGTATCTCTGTGCATTCAAAATGCCATCAATAAAATGCTTCTGTGTTCGTTGTCCATAACATATGCCTGCCCATACCATAACCCCACCGCCACCATGGGCCACTCGATCCACAACGTTGACATCAGCAAACCGCTCAAACACACGACGCCATACACGCTGTCTGCCATCTGCCCTGTACAGTGAAAACCGGGATTCATCCGTGAAGAGAACACCTCTCCAAAGTGCCAGACGCCATCGAATATGAGCATTTGCCCACTCAAGTCGGTTACGACGACGAACAGCAGTCAGGTCGAGACCCCGATGAGGATGGCGAGCATGCAGATGAGCTTCCCTGAGACGGTTTCTGACAGTTTGTGCAGAAATTCTTTGGTTATGCAAACCGATTGTTGCAGCAGCTGTCCGGGTGGCTGGTCTCAGACGATCTTGGAGGTGAAGATGCTGGATGTGGAGGTCCTGGGCTGGTGTGGTTACACGTGGTCTGCGGTTGTGAGGCCGGTTGGATGTACTGCCAAATTCTTTGAAATGCCTTTGGAGACGGCTTATGGTAGAGAAATGAACATTCAATTCATGGGTAACAGCTCTGGTGGACATTCCTGCAGTCAGCATGCCAATTGCACGCTCCCTCAAAACTTGCGACATCTGTGGCATTGTGCTGTGTGATAAAACTGCACATTTTAGAGTGGCCTTTTATTGTGGCCAGCCTAAGGCACACCTGTGCAATAATCATGCTGTCTAATCAGCATCTTGATATGCCACACCTGTGAGGTGGATGGAGTATCTCGGCAAAGGAGAAGTGCTCACTAACACAGATTTAGACAGATTTGTGAACAATATTTGAGAGAAATAGGCCTTTTGTGTAGATAGAAAAAGTCTTAGATCTTTGAGTTCAGCTCATGAAAAATGGGGGCAAAAACAAAAGTGTTGCATTTATAATTTTGTTCAGTGTATATTGTTAAATCACAGCATGTGTGCTTTAATGAACGCAGGGCCATGTAGCAAACTGCTAAACCAGAGGTGAGAAGCTTCCATCAAAAACACATGCCAAAATAAATGCTCACATAAAAAAATAAAAATAAAATCTTGGTTCAAAATAAAAAATAAATGCCTGAAATTAAAGAAATTGCGACAAAAATATATTACAAATGTATAGTAAAATGTAATATTCACTCTAGTAGTAGTAATAATAATTATGATAAATAATAAATAATGATTATTAATAATAATATTAATAATAATAAAATAATAATTCAGTTAAGCAAAATATACAAGCAAGAGTGCTTTTGTACTGAATAAATTTTGGCTTTTATTCCCCTTTTTCACCCAATTTGGAATGCCCAATTCCCAATGCGCTTTTAAGTCCTCGTGGTCGCGTAGTGATTCGCCTCAATCCGGGTGGCGGAGGACAAATTTCAGTTGCCGTCAACTCGCGCATCTTATCATGTGGCTTGTTGAGCGTGTTGCCACAGAGACATAGCGCATGTGGAGGCTTCACACCATCCACCGCGGCATCCACGCTCAACTCACCACGCGCCCCACCGAGAACGAACCACATTATAGCGACCACGAGGAGGTTACCCCATCTGACTCTACCCTCCCTTGCAACCGGGCCAATTTGGTTGCTTAGGAGACCTGGCTGGAGTCACTCAGCACACCCTGGGATTCGAACTAGTGAACTCCAGGGGTGGTAGCCAGCGTCTTTTACCACTGAGCTGAATGATGAAATTAAATTTACTTCATGGAATTCTGAAAAAATAAAATAAACAGGAAAACAGGATTCTGCAATTTCACTAGGGTCCTAATTAAAACACTTCAGCAATGCATACTTAATGGAGAAACACAAAGGAAACATGCATTTAAAAAAAACAAACAAACAAAAAAAAAAATTACCTTTTAAATAAGCTAAAGGAGTGTGTTCAATAGTGCATTACCATATTAGCATATTTTTGCTGTGGTATCCAATTTGGTATCGAGAACCTTGAAATGTCACTGGTATCGATACCCACTACTGAATTTTTAGTATCATGACAAGCCTAATACAGTATGTATGCAGTATAAATTAAAATGGCAAAATAAAAATGTCTGAACTCTGAACTGAACATATTTAAATAAATATGTAACATAGTGAGGTCAGTATTTAGCATACTACTATTTTAAACATTTATTATTGCAGTATGCTAGTATTCTACTTAAGAATTTTTTCAGTATGCAGTGTATACAGTGCAATGCAACATCAACCATGAAATGAAAACATTTATCGAAATGACATCTGAACTCATTTGAAATTAAACAAGCAACGAAGTGAGGTCATGTGACAACAATGTAGCATACTATTGTTTTATTGTAACATTTATTGTTGCATACTGTTTAACACACAATTTTTTTAAGGCAGTATATAGTCTGTACTGAGCAGTATGTAAAACACTAGTATTCCATTTATAACATCCTTAGGCCACATCCACACTAATACGTCCGGTTGAATACCTCCCATCCGCACTTGAATGGCATCAGTGTCTCTCTCTGAGGTGTGCTGAAACAGATGGTGCAGACAAAAAGTCCTACCCCAGCGACAGACAGTAGACAGGAGGGGCCTGTAGACCAGCTCTGCTGTATCCACTTCTACAGTTATCAATAGATGTGGCTCATGCAACCTGCCTCCACTCTTTTCCAGTTCAGCTCATCTGCATCCCATCAGACTCATTTGGCATTGGTCGCCCTGCACCTGATAGCACTCAAAGAGCGTCCACTACAACCATTGGTCTCTCTTTTCCCTCTACACACACACACACACACACACACACACACACACACATACAAACTCCTCTCTGGCTCCTATCTTTACTTGGTTGCTTTCCTAATATTGATGAGGAAATCTAATCCTGCTCCAATAATTTCCTCAAGGCCCACAGCCTGACCAATCTATGCCAACATGATCATCACACAACAGTATTGCATTGCAAACATACAGCATGCTATTTGCCCCAATACAGTAACAGCAGAACATGTGTTGCTGTATACTGACAGAATATTGATTTCGCCTGGCAAATTACAGCTACAGGCTGTACATTCTGAAACACCAGCAATGGCCCAGAAACACACTTCCAAGGCTGAAAACACAGCTGTGTGTTCGGAAAACATGAGAGGAATCAGCACGGGATGTGTAAATGGGAACATACAGTACATATTATTATACTATTCTTACTATACCTGCAGTATATACAATTGTTAGTTTTGTAACAGTGATACAGTTATATTTGTAACAAAATGTGTTCCTTAAAAAAAATGTATGAATGCCTTTGCATTATATAACAAAATATCAAATCACTGACATTTAATTTGAAGATACATGGAACCTTGTCTCAAAGAATCGCATTACTATAAACACATTTTGCAAAATGATTTTTATGTGGCTTGTATGTGTTGCAGCAGTTTCTGTGTGAAATAAACACTAGAGGTGCTATAACAATGACTTTTATTCACTTTTACACAAATCATGAGTAAAATGGTAGATTATCAGTTCATAAATACTAACTTTTCCCCCTGTTCTTCACACAGTGTTATCTATCAAATAGAACATGTATTGTAATGTGATACAGTTTAACATTTGCATTACATAACCAGCTACATTTACAAGCTTATTTGAAAATGACCAAGTTGTGCGGTAGCTCTACTGATAGAGCATTGCAGAAAGGAATTTTTTATTTATTTTTATATATAAAACGCGATAGCGTATTAACCTTAAAATCCTCATCTGTTCTGGAGAACATTTAATATGCTTTTAGTGGCACACAGTGGACATTTCACCTCTGAACTGCCACATTTGTTTTAAAGGGTCATAAAACACTACAACCAATTTTTTGAGATGTTAACATGTATAAATGTCTTGCACACAAGGGAAAAGAATGTTAGCATCCGTTCTTTTTATTTCAAGAGGAAAAGGGTTAATTTAGGGATTTTTCTGGCTCTTTTTGTCTTCTGTGTTTGAAATGAACATCGAGTCAACGTCACAGGTCATGATGTACCGGGTTTAACTTTCCATTTAATTTCAGCAAATCTACGTCACGGGTGTACTCTATATTATTCATGAGAAAGCGTGGCCTTTACCCTTTGACAAGTGAGTCATTGCCATGCATGTGACCAGCACTTCAAATTCTCAATCAGCGCCTCTGTGCAGAAAATAAAGTTATCTATGGGGTCCTACGCCAGTTTTTTTCTTTAATAAGGTCATAATAAGCTGAGGTTATTGCTGTTTCAAGGACAACAGCGGACAGTCACGTGCACTTAATCTTTATCAGCACACTTGGTTGTGACTGGTTAATGTTGTGTCTATACTGTACACCTATATGGCAAAAGGTCCGGCAGTTTATGAATTCTTTCCTTTTTTAAGTTATTTTATTGAGTTTACTTGCATGCAGACATAAAAATTGTAGTGCACTATAGGTTTGGTTTGAATAATTTTGATTTGCTTTTGTGTCTTTTCTATAATCTCCTTATTATTTTAGTGTTGTACTGCACCCAAAGCCACTGAGCTCAGCGTGAGCCACGTGGCAAAAATAGGCGCAACACCGAAACTATCCGCTCACTGCCATGTCTGGGACGCTTCAGGGACGTGTCACCTTGCGACTCACGCTTGCAGTGGGAACGCTGTAATCTGTTAATATGGGCGCAGAAACAAAAACGCGCCGCTCACGCCCCGCTCACGGAGGATGTGTGAACCTGGCATAAATGTGTTAACCAATCTAAGCACTTATATTTGTAAATCATTGTCTTGGAATAAGTTAAAGTTATTAAAGTGTAAAAAACATTAACATATATTTGATACAAAGTACATGGCTTGGCATTTATTTGAGTATTAAATTACAGATATAAATTACCAGTGTGAGTAATGTATTCTGAGCTTACAAAAGTGTATAATTAATTTGTGCATTCTTTTATGAGCAATTGTGAGAATCTTTGATGCTGTTAACTGCATTATTAAAATAAAGCTGAGTGACTGGATCAGACAGTTGTTGGGTTCACTCCCCCTTCTCCCCTCACTCCGCTGTTGATCACGCCCACTTTGAGTGCATCTTTTAAAAATGTGGTGAGAGCTCAACTGTGCTGAAACAGGGGGGTGCTTTAATGAACCACGTAATGTCATTTCGCAAAACTTTTGCCACAGTCATGTAATTTTCATATTGCACAAGCACACTTTTCAAGTAAAACATTTAACAAAAAGAAGTTTGTTAGGTTTTAAAAAACACAAAAACGATAGAAATTTGGACACTTTCTGGTTGACAAATTTTGCCATATGCCCATAGTCAATGTGATGAACTACAGCTGTGGTTACTCTTCTAGGACACTATGTGAATGTGAGGAGAACTGACTTTATACTGTACATCCACTAATTACCTGGAGACCAGTTGATTAAAAGCAATTGGCCATGAAAAGTGCTAGCTAGTTCTGAGAAAATGTCTATCATCATTTGTTTGCAGATACCACTTATTTTGATATTTGCTATCTAATGCAATGACATTCAGAACATTTTAAGTGTGACTTAGGTGCCCATAAACTTTTTATAGCCACGCTAGCATGTATACTGTGTGCACTGTGTGTGCAAAATGTCTGTATGCGTAGAATATTCACTACTGTTTCTAAAGGGTAGTAGGCAGTTTACTGGACAGTATTCAGTAAATAATAATATAGTATTTGATTTCCAAACAAAGCCTGTTTTATCTTTGCATTACCAAAATGGCCTACTAATGGGTGTCTTTGGATGTGGCCATTTATTCCAGCATACAAGAAGCATATGAGGTTTATAATGAAAGTTGCCTCCAAAAGTCTACAGTTGCCCTTGGATCTTTGAGCTGTGCTGTTATTCTGCCACTAATTGAGCTATGCTGTGGTATCCAATTTGGTATCGAGAACCTTGAAATGTCACTGGTATTGATACCATATAATGTTGCATTGTGGGACCCTGGGTAATTGTAAATTTTCAGGGAAAAACAGCAGTACAAACTTAAACTTAACTCTGATAACCGTCAGATTTCTCTACCGGTATATATATTTTAGGACTTAAACAGATAATCACATTCTACATGTTTTACACTCTTATAGTGTTTTTCAATGGAGTTTCATCAACAAGAGTAAGATCTAAGGATGTAACTCATTAAAATTCAAATCGCAACTCAAATGAATATATGAAATAAATCATGACCCAAACATATTTTAACAAGCATGCAAGAGCCAACAACAATGACTAATAACAGCTTGTGCAACGAAAGAGTTGGAATTGTTAGGGAGAAAGTGGTGCAGTATATAATGTGGCTGATTAAATTAAAAAACTGGGCAGGTGTGCATGTAACTATAGAAAGCAATTAATAAAAGTGTGATGACAGGGACCTATGTTGACCAAACTGGGTGTGGAATATGGCAAATAGTGTTAACCTTGGGCAGGAATCTCATCTTAAAATGATGAAAATGAAAACGAAAATTCCGAGAATCCAAAAATGAAAAGTTTTTGTATTTGTATATCATCAATTTGTAGGCAAATTTGAATGATATTTGAGAGCAATGGCAAAGGGAATACAATTTTCAGTGAATAACTTAAATTTCAGTCTGTTCCTCACACATAGCTATCGTATGGCTTCAGAACACTTTGAACATAGTGCACAAGTCGTATGGACTACCTTTTTGGTTCTGTTATTGTGCTTTTATGTCAGTTTTGGAACTTGACAGCTCATCACTATTCACTTTCATAATATGGGCAAGAGCAGCTTGGACATTCCACAAAATATCTCCTTTTGTGTTCCACAGATGTAAAAAAAGTCCAAAAAGCCCACAGTGATTCATGACATGGAGTCTGTAACTGGGTAAAAGGGAAAGGAGGAGGCAAGAACCGGCTTGACAATATAAATAATAATTTAATGATTAACTTAAAACAAAAGACATACAACACAAACGCATACAGGGCATCTGCCTGTAGCTCTCTCTCTGCCGAACTGCCGCCTCCGGCCGCCTTTATCTCTCTCGTCGGCTTGATTAGCCTGATTAGGGGCAGGGCATGCGTCATCACGGCCTGGCCCCGCCCTCCTCCTTGCCACACTCCTCCCTCCATTGCTTCAGACCAGGGAGCCCGCAGGTCTTTCCCACCTTCTTGGACTTGGAAGTGAGACAAGGGGAGGAAAAAAAAAACACCAAAAAAAAAAAAAAAAGAGAGGGAAAGGCCAACACGGAGCGACAGCGGGAGAGAGAGAAAAAAAAATCTTACTCACCATTTCTCTGATACGCCGTAGCCACCCTCTAGTGGATGACAGCCACTCCTCCCTGGGTGGATCGGAGGCAGTCCTCTGGCCCATGGCGGATGGAGCGCCCTGCTGCGTTTTGGTGGATGGTAAACCCATCCCCACTCGCGAACGGCGGTTTTATCTTTGACCCCGCCACATTTTAGCGGCCGGTAAGGGTCTCCTCCGCCCCTGGCCGACCACTTCTCAGTCCCCTGGCGGATGGCCGTGGCTGCTCTTTTGTGGTGGATGGTAGTGGCAAGGACTCGTATCCCTCCTCCTTCCTGGGCTTCGGCACCAATGTAACAGGGTAAAAGGGAAAGGAGGAGGCGAGAACTGGCTTGACAATATAAATAATAATTTAATGATTAACTTAAAACAAAAGATATACAACACAAACACATACAGGGTAGCTGCCTGTAGTTCTCACTCTGCCAAACTGCCACCTCCGGCCGCCTTTATCCCTCTCGTCGGCTTAATTAGCCTGATTATGGGCCAGGTGTGCGTCATCACGGCCCGGCCCCGCCCTCCTCCTTGCCACAGGGTCAAATTGCATTTTAATGCATGATATTAAATTGAGGTGCCTCTGTATATTAAACACAGTCACAATCTTATCGTTTTAATATTCCAGCAAAAGTGATTTCCTGTGCCAACACAAATACCCCATGTAAAGCTGGGTCTGTGTCCTAAGTTTGAACAAAAACAGAACTGGAGATCTATAATGTGAACATATGAAGACTGCTGTAATAGAAAAGAACAAGAGCATGTGTAGACTTCACAATCACATCAGAATGAGTGTGTGTGTGTGTGTGTGTCAGCTACAGAACTGGGGCAGAGTTTTACACAAAGCACAGCATTTTGTGTCACTCCTACTGTCTTATGCTTCCTCTAGTCTCTGAGCCCATTCATCATTTTTAATGGTGTCTCTCTGCCTCCTTTCTGTGTGTGTGTGTGTGTGTGTGTGTGTGTGTGTGTGTGTGTGTTTACTGTTCTGTGGATTAACAACAGTGTGTGTTTTGTTTTTTTTTTTGTTTTTTTTGTGGTTTTTTTTTGTGAAAAAAAATTGTCATGCCTATTTCTGACACACAAAATCCAACCTTTATCCTCTGGGTCATCTCCAGAGAGCAACTGGAGCCTAGACCAATCAATCCCTGTTTACACTCCGCGAACGCACAAGAGAGCGACAAGAAAACACACACACAAACTTGAGTTGAACTTGCACCTTCACACACATTTGCATTTTGGTCATGTTCACAATCACAACATGAAGATATACACATAAAAAAAAAAAAAAAAAAATACAAAAAATTAAGACTGCTAACTGAACAGAGTGATTGCAACTAAAATCAATACTGGCTTTGTTTGGGCAGTAACACTTTACAATAAGGTTCCATTTGTTAACATTAGTTAACAACATGTATTAACATTAACTAACAATGAACAATAATTTCACAGCATTTATTAATCTTAGTTCATGTTAATTTCTACATATAGTAATACATTTTTAAAATCTAAAGAATATGTTTACATTAGTTAAACTGACATAAACTAACAATGAACAATTATATTTTTATTATCTAACATTAACATAGATGAATAAATGCTGTAAAAAATAAATGACTCATTGTTAGTTCATGATACCTAATGCATTAACTAACGTTAATGAATGGAACCTTATTGAAAGTGTTAACCGTTTGGGCTTTATTGATACTGGTGTAGAAAGAGAGCAAGTGAGAAAGACAGAGAGAGCAAGAGAGAGGGGAGCATAATAATAGTGAGAAAATCGAGACAGCTCTCATTTCAAATGAGTCACTTTTAGTCAGGGCTACAACACATCAGTGGCTATTAAAAAGTTAATAACAGGAAACTGAGATCTAGGAAACTGCCAGGTAACAAGATATAGATATTACAAAATATAGATTTAGATATTTAAAAAAATGATTCACCCAGAAATGAAAATTTTGCCTTCATTTACTACCCCTCATGTTGTTCCAAACCTATATGACTTCATTTTATGCGTGGAATTACTCTAAAGCAGGGGTATATATATCACTTGTGAGCAGAACTTTTTTATTGGGCGTTATTTCCAATCAAAATATGCTAAAAGTGTACAAATATTATTTAACTGAGTGCATTTAGGATACATAAAATGTTAGCTATTAAATTAGCCTAAGTAAGACAAAGAGGTTGGCCTTTTTAATTAAAAAAACCTTTTAAACCCTGTCATTTTAAACACAATACAGAATTTTAGACAAGGTGGAAATGACACAGTGGTACACAAGTAAAAAAATTTATAACATTATTGTAAAAAAAGGTTTTATCAAGACTTTATAGAAGTCCTCAGTGCTAAAAGTGCTTGAAGCTGAAGAAACACCCACATATGTGGTTTGGATCAGGCATGTAAACATTATATATTATGTGTCAGATTTTTGCTATATGAACAAAGTCTAAGACACTATAAGGGCTACTCCCCCACAACTAATGAACCAGTGTGTTTCATAACTCCAATTAATAAGGTAGCTACTCAGAAAGACAAAACACAGAGTTCAAAACACTGGGACTAAATGTGAAAGAGTTATTAATCTGCTCAACACAGACAGATGGGTCCTGCTCTCTCCAAACACACAAGCACATACACACACGACTGCGTCTGTACGCCTGTGCTTTCACAATATCTATGGAATTCAATTAAGAACTTCCCAACTTTAGTTATGCAGGTGGGTACATTATATCATTAGCTCAAAGGAAAGCATGTGTATGTTACTGTAAACATAGAGAAGCTTTCATAATTAAAACTCATCCCCTGTTTGTCATCTAAGTCTCCCTGTAGCAGTCATGGTGATCTTCTGTTTATTGGATTTTGGTTGGATTAATGAGCGTTAACTTTATATGTCTTCGTTTGAGACTCTGATCTGACAGTCTAACAGAAGGTGGGCAGGTGGCAGCGGGGAGCTGACCTTTGACTTTAATTTATAAACATGACATTATCCAGTCAGGAATGGGTGATCAGTGAACTCTCTTACAGCTAATGTGACAGAGCACACAGTGTAACCATGTAAGATTCACATATCTGCCTTTAAACCTTCAAAACATTCACAAAACAAACACATTAAACTTTTACAATAAAGGTTGTTAAACATTTCCAGGGCTAACTGGTGTTTCGTTCACCCCAAATGCATGGCAAGTACATTTTTGGGAAAGGGTATCTGTTTAATTTAGATTTTCTTTAAATAGCTAGTGAGATGGAAGATGCCACTGCCTTTTTGTAACATGACTACAATAAATATATATGCAAACAATTTTAAAAATAACTTAACTTTTCTCATATATTCCAGATGGCAAAAAGATGTAAAACGTTAAAATGGAATGCAGGATTCTCCTTGCTTTTTGATGCCCTAACCATTCGCATGACCGTCATATCAGTGCCTATTCAGTATTCAGCAACTTGGCCCAATGAATGGCACCGAAATTTGCTTGTATTTCTGTCCTCCACTGTATAAAATATACATTGTAAATTGTAGATTGTATTGTGAATGTAATGTGTTCACATGAATGGTCTATTGTTGCATGTTGAACAGATTTCAAATATAACTGTACCTCCACATACTGTTGAATAAAAGACATTCTGACTTGATTCTTATCATAACTTTAATCATATTCTTAATGGATGAAAACACTGGAGTCTCATGGATTACTTTCATGCTGCCTTTATGTGCTTTTTGGAACTTTACATTTTTGTTCACCAATCACTTGCATTGCATGGACCGATGGAGCTGAGATATTTTTCAAAAAATCTCAGTTTGTGTTCTGCAGAAGAAAGAAAGTCATACATATCTAGGATGGCCTGAGGATGAGTAAATCATGAGAGAATTTTCATTTTTGGGTGAACTATTTCTTTAAAGGGATAGTTCGTTCAAAAATAAAAATTCTGTTATTCTACATAGGCCAAGTGCAGAATATGGACCCTTTAAAGTCTAAATCATTAATATCTGGTAAATATAATGACTTGTGGAAACCCTCAGGCATGCAAATTTTCTGCAAGTGCTCCTACATGCTTGTTCTGTTGGATTCATTCAAAAGAGACACACATATACACTTACAACCTTCCCAAAACCATTTTCTAACTACTTGCCAGCAGAATGTTTCAAAGTTTTCTTTGTTCCCCTTTGGAAAAACTGATGTTCTAGAGATAATAATAGCATAAATACTACATTCTCTCTTTTCCTTTGACAATTGCAGAGAGACAGAGAGAGTGAGAGCTTCTTAGATAAACACTTTCCCGAATGAAAACCCTGAGGAAAAGCTTGTTTTTTTTATTTATTTTTCAGGTCCCCATAAAATCTCCAGACTCACACACACCAAACCATTACTGGAGCCTACCAGTGACTGCAACTGACAGAAAAGCTTTATCGTATCACCATAACACACAAAAACTTCTCTCTAATCTCTTCCTGTAAAACGTTTGAACTTTACCTCCCTGAGCCGGTGGTGTGGTGAGAGCTGGCGAACTGTGACTGAAAAAGATAGAGGAGATAGATAGAGCAGCACTGTATATGTCTTGGGGTGAGGGTCAAACGCTCTTACCTGCCAGCGCGATATTTAAAGTATGGCTCCATTTCTCTTATACCAAAATTCACAGCAGGACAGGAAACCTTCTAAAACCCAATGTCTGGCTCAAAGATTGAACAACATCTAGTTTGTAATCCCAAATTTTAATCCCAAAAAAAGTGTTACCTTTTTCGATGTTGAAATACTTTCTCCTATCCCATCTTAACATGTAGAGACAACTACAGGAAAAGTTATTCTTAGGTTTATTTCCTCAAAAAGTGTAAACTGTCTCTGTGGCACTATAAAAATATTGCTCTGTTTGTCTGAGCGTCTCAACCATATGACATAGCAACACTGATTCAAGCAATGGCATGCATTTGGGGCGGGACTAGCTGTTTGTTCGATAAACGGCAGATATTCAGGAAAGCTGTTTGAAAGCAATGTTTATTTTTGCAATTCTGTTTAGTGCCGCTAGTGGCACAAAAATTACATTCTTTAGATTTAAAGCTGAAGTATGTAATGTCTGCGACACTACAAAAAGCTTTCCGAATACACCTTTAATCTGCCATTGGTCAAACAAAGAGATAGCCCCCCACATCCCCCCAACTCACACCACTGGTTGAGTAATGTTGTTGGGGCGGGTCGTAATAAATAAACAGGAATTGTAACACACGGTGTTTACAGTTTTCGAAAAATAATTAGGATATAATAATGGGATAGGGAAAAGTATTTAAACAGAAAAAATAACATACTTCAGCTTTAAAGGTGAAGGCTGTACTTTCTGCACATCTAGCATCACCATATGGAATTGCAAAAATAAACATTGTTTTCTAACAGTTTTCCCGAATATCTGCCTTTGATCTAACAGCTTGTCCCGCAACAAGGTGTTTCCTGAACACCTATCATTACCCTTCTCCATCTACAATTGGCCGGACAAACAGTTAGTCCCGCCCTACACCTATGCCATTGGTCGGGTCAATGTTGCTATGTCAGGCTGGTCGTGATGCTCAAACTAACAGAATAATGTTGTAATATCACCACAGTGTTAACAATTTTGGGGGAAATCAAACTATGAATGGCTTACTTAGCTGTCTCTGCATATTAAGCTGGGATACGTATAGAAGCCAGATTCCACCACAGAATAAAAAAAGTAGCCTAATACTGAATATATGTCTCCCAACATATATGTTGCTTGTGACTTTATTTCTCGTAATTATGAGATATACACTTGCAATTTGCAAGATGTAAAGTCTAAACTGTAAAACCTGAAGTTAGCAAGATATAGTTGTGACTTTATAATTTTGCAATTGGGAGAACTAAAGTTGCAGAATTACCTATTTTCTTTGATTTCCTCTGTGGCAGGATCAAGGCACCATAGATACAAGAAAGTATTTTTAACATAAAAAATAAATAAGTACATCACTTTTAAGGGCATTAAAACTTAAAACGCTTCCCTATTTCTGTCTCCAGTGTGTTATGATTCAATTATGTGACACTAAATACAATAGTCTCGTGATACCAATCAGTCGCCTTTTGTTAGTACAAAAAGAAACATATTTGGTATGACATTTCTGCAGTCTGACAGCATAATCCTACTGAGACAAACCTCATAATCAAGTTCACATCACATAATTGTAAAATTCACAAAGACACATTATATGACTTTTGCTTTATACAACCCTCTCTTTATTGCAACACATTGCAGAAATCTAACAGAAATTTGAGAGCACTGATTAAGTAAGTTCTAGCAACAGACTAATTTACCCTGCTAGGAATTCACATAACACCAGCTTCAGTCTTGTTGCTGGCCCAAGGTGGTCTACCAGCCTTAACAAACTTGACCAAGATGATGATGATACCAGGTCAACCTCAGCCCCACAAGCAAGTAATGCCTGCTGCAACACCCCTTGTGGCAATGCTAAGAATGCAACAAGCACTTGTCTATTGTTATGAATTGCGCAGACACATTTCAGAATGCAGTGTGAAATCGAGTTTGCGTATCGAGAAGTGTTTTTGTTCATGTACTTCTGTATGGTATGTTTCAGGCCTTAGGCCTTGTCCACACTAATACATTTTCGTTTGAAAACACATACATTTTGCTATGTTTGGCCTTCTGTCCACACTGAGATGATGTTTTTGTCCAGCAAAAACGGAGCTTTTCGAAAATGTGCTCCCAAGTGGATACATTTGAAAACGTAGTCTTCGCATTGTAGTGTGGACAGCAAAAACAGAGACATTGGCAATTCCATGAAAATGTCAACCATACCATGGAAAAATTGCAATTTCAATATTATTTAAATTCATCATGCAGTCTTGATGGGTATTATAACGTAATATAATATATCTTAGAGGTCGAAGTCTGCAGATTTCAAAGTGTTTGGAATGGTTTCCCCTCACGATGTAAGTGCTGCTTTCACAACTGTCATGTTCATAACGAAGAGATGTCACATCCGTAATGCTGTTTTTTCCCCATTTATGTGAAAACAAATATGAATAAAAAATAAATATTACATGTTCTTAGGAGCGCCAACCCTTCTAAATTCTGTGGCTATTATTATTTATGGATTGGGCATTTCAATTCACAGAGTTTTTACAAAGTGTGTGGTCTCCCAAAAACTTGTGTCCATTTTTGTCACATCCGTAACGCAAGCTCATATTCTGATCTAAACTGGAAAAAAAAACTGAAACTTTTCTGATGTCTGGACTCTATCTGAAGGGGTCTATGATTATACAAAAACATATTGATATACTTGTAATAAGTGCTTTATATATGAAGTTAAATTTCACATTTTCACTGATTGTGATATTCGTAAACGATGAAGTATTTGTTGTCATGTGATGCAGTCATGTGATCCATTAAACCCAAAACAATCAAAGAAGGAAGCTCATGTTGTAGCAACTTTGTTGTACCTGCTATCCATTTTATAGCATTGTTTAAGATAAATGTTACCTTGTACAACCTTCAAATATTCCTTCAAAGGCATTGGGAAGTTTACTTGGAATTGCTGTCCGGTGGTGGAACACTAGGACAGTTTCATACCATACAGGGCAATAACGCAGTGCCACACTTCTTACATTTTTCCGCATGAGCAGTAATGGGGTTTAAGTGTTTTCAGACATTTCAGTGTGGATAAGCAACTTTGGAAAAATGTTTGAAATGTGGACAGAGAGCGTTTTGAAAATAAAATGTTTTCAAATGTATCTGGATTAAAGTCTTAGTCTGCATCTCTAAAACCCTTCCTAGGACAAGATGCATCCTCTCTGGGACTAGCCAGAAGGTAACAGCCAGTGGCATTTCAGGATAGGGGTGATCTATAGCAAAGAGGCTATGCACTATGGTACCATAGGATCCGACCATCTTATTCTCACAGCGCGAGGAGAGGGATGAGCATTTAGACAAACAAATCATTTCAGCACAAGATTGCTCTGGCAGCACAGAGCTGTTCCATTACCACGCCACAGCTATCTGAGTAACGCTCAATTACAGTGTCATTAGGCTGAAGAGTGGTGCTGCCAGCCACCGGGAAATGAGGGGCTGACGAGAGAGAGATAGCGGGAGACACTGAACAAAGAAGATACTAGAATAGATTTAAAGAGCAGAAGGCAAGGCTTTGCTAAACCATTTTAACTGCAGCTCAAGACAACACTGAAATATGTCAAAGTATTAAATGTATTTTAAAACAGGGGTTTCTCAAGCTGGGGGCCGCAAGAGGGTCCCCGGAAAATTTAAAAGAAAAAAAAAATGTAAAAGAAAATAAATTGCCATTATTACTGTTCTACGTTCATTTTTACTCTATTACTCTCATTATTACCAGAGACTATCTAGCAGAGACGGGCCACTTATATTAAAGGGGTCATGTCTTAAGGAATACAATTTTCCTTGATATTTTGTCAAATAAAAGGTCAATCTACTATAAAAACATACAGTAAATTTGAGAGCTCAAAATTTAATCCCCAATGCATTAAAAGCATTTATTGTAACCAAGCTGCAAAAATGCCTTGATCTCTACTTCCACGACTTCCCTACGTCATTTGGGGGCCCATTAAAGGAATAGTTCATCCAAAAAATTAAAATTATCTCATTACTCACTTACCCTGATGCCATCCCAGATGTGTATGACTGTCTTTCTTCAGCAGAACACAAATGAAGATTTTTAGAAGAAGATAGAGCTCTGTCAGGGTCCTCATAATTGAAGTACACGGCTGCCAGCACTTTGATGGACCAAAAGTCATATTTAGAAGCATAAAAGTAATCCATGTGACTCCAGTCGACCAATGAATGTCTTCTGAAGCGATAAGTTTATGTTAGAAACAAGTCGATAATTAAAACAATTTTAACTTTAAATCAGCCCTTTCATCCAGGGCTCTGATGCAGTTTGAAATGGCCGAACTCTTGTGTGACATTCGTTCTTCTGTTGTAAATAAGCGCCGCTTCCGAATTCTCACATGAACTTGCTGACACGCTTATGCATGCTTTGCATCAGCTGCTGGCAGGAAGCGCTTTTTAAAAGATAATAACGTTAGAATTGTCCATTTATTATTTACACAAACTTATCATTTTGCTTCAGAAGACATTCATTGATTGACTGGAGTCATGTGGATTACTTTATTGCTGCCTAAATGTGACTTGTAGGAAATTAGCAACTTTGTGGCAGGGTATATTTACAACTGCCAGCATTCATCACCAACAATATGTAAGAATTTTATATGTAAATTAGTTTAGGAATCTTGGCCGCATTCGACCACCATTATATGAAGGATAAATGACAAACGATCAGATTAGTAATCTGAATAAAATTTCTCCACCATTAAATATGTAATACAACAGGCTTGTTGTATCTGCTCACAATTTATATGTAAGGGATTTTAGCTCAAAAAAGGAAATTATTATTCATTTGGGGAACATTGAAAAAATTAAAGTGTACATCTGATCACTCTGCCATGCTGAATTGATATGACACATCTGTTAACTCTTTAGAATAATACTATTCTCATGGCCATCGAAAATAATATCACAGATATGTTGAAATATTGTTCGAGCATGGAGTGTAGACCTTTAAGAATCAATTGACAAGATTATTTATCAAAACTCGAGGCAGTTGATGTGCCAACGTAGCCGCGGGCCCGTCCAGGAGCCGGCGGCTGCGTGCCCGTTGCATACAGCGCCCCAGCCCGTTTTGGAGGCGTCTGTCGTAACCACGACGTGCCTGGAGACCTGCTCTAGGGGAACGCCTGCCCGTAGAAATGTGAGGTCGGTCCAAGGGCTGAAGAGCACATAAAGATTTTGAAGGAAGGGTAGAGCATCACTCACATCTACAATGTTCCTTTGAGTATACTGAGTCTGTTTTAAAGAGTAATATCCACAGCGAGGAAAAAGTCTATTAGATAACTTTCTACAATAGTTTGTTACGTGTATGCCGAACTTTAAAAACAATCATCTCTAGCTACTTTTTCTTAGCAACACCTACTTGTTTAGTGCTGTTTCGTAATTACATTTTGTTTTCTTTTACAAATTTTTAAATGGAACGAATTATTCTCGTTCGTGTTTCAGTCATGAACGATTATTTTTATGAATTAATTAAATGAAAATTGCTCAATGACAAACTTATAACACCCAAAAGACGTTTGTTTGTTACAACCAGACAAATGCAAAAAATGGTGTTAAGTAAACAAATCTTTTTGATGAATGGATTTGAAAGTGTCATTTAGTTTAATCAAAATCCCCCTTTGCTACTTCTCCCAATATTTATTGATTGGATCAAATAGTAGTTATTCTACTGAAACCTCTGCAATATTGAATATGTTCTTAAAGGAATAGTTCACCCAAAAATGAAAATTTGCTGATAATTTACTCACCCTCAGGCCATCCAAGATGTATCTGAGTTTCTTTCTTCATCAAAACAGAATTTAAGACTTTTAGGATTTCATTTCAGGTCTCCTCCTCTAAACAATGCAAGTGAATGTCCTCCATTTTTTGACAGTCCAGAATGCATATTTAGGGTGCATCAAAATAATCCACACGACTCCAGTCAACAAATAAAGTTCTTCTGAACCCAAACGATTAATTATTTTTAGAAACAAAACAATACTTATATACCTTTTAACTACAAATGTTAGATTCCGTACATTTCTGTGGCGCGCGCTCATGAGAGGGATGACGTAAGCTCGTTGGTAAGGTCACGCGTCACGTGGAGGAGGAGACAGGAAGCGGGACATTGTTTACAAGAGATGCAGCGCTGTACAAAAGTTTAGTTGTCTTTGCTGTAGATTTGTATTTGTATGAGTGTATTGTTCAAAATGGTCATTTGGTGTGTTTATCCTGGATGCTTCAACCTTCAGAAACCCCAAAGAAAATGCACGCTGGGAAAAATATTAACTTTTCATCGATTGCCTATACGTGATTTTCTCAGAAATACAAAAAACTCTCACTTGTTGCACATAATTTGGGTTCAGAAGAACTTTATTATCAACTGGAGTAGTGTGGATTATTTTGATGCACCCTAAATATGCATTTTGGACCGTCAAAAAATGGAGGACATTCACTTGCATTGTTTAGAGGAGGAGGCCTGTAATGAAATCCTAAAAGTCTTAAATTCTGTTTTGATGAAGAAAGAAACTCAGATACATCTTGGATGGCCTGAGGGTGAGTAAATTATCAGCAAATTTTCATTTTTGGGTGAACTATTCCTTTAACACATTTTTCTTCCAAAAATATGTTAAAATAGCAATACAAATATGATACTGATATGGGAAAGGGGCAGTTAGAATGTTCAGGAAAACTATTTAAAAACAATAATTATTTCTGCAATGTTGTTCCGTGCAGCTAGTGGTGCAGAAATTACATCCTCCATGTTTTTATACCTTTTTAAAGAGACAGTATATTTTCAATAGAGATAATAAAGACAAGATAAATGAAAAAGAGTTATGTAAACAAATAACTATATGCACAGGGGTATAACAATATTATTTATCATTTTTTAATTTTTAATTTTAATCATTTTTACACACAAATCTGTCAAATAAAACTTTAATTAAATAGGAAAGGGATTTAAGGCTCTACAACAATCTCTATAATGTTAACAATATGTTAAAACATCAGAGGAAGCAGAGATGCTTTGGTGTTTCTTGGTCCCTCTAATATAATATAATATAAATATATAGTTCTAATTTTAACAGTACAAAATGTAATTTTCTCTTCGTCCATCTAGTGTTCAAATATGAAATATTACACAAAACAATAAATATATTAAGATTAAAGGTGTATCATAAAATATTTTATCATCTACAGAGTAATCTCAACACCAGTCTCCTAGAAGAAAATCTCAGTCATTTTATTCACACAATGAATAAACTAAAAATTGAAATAAATAATTTGAATAAAATTGAAACTTCTTGTATTATATTGAGGATTCCTCTCTGAAACTGTAAAACTTCCCACACCATAACCTTTTAAATTGAGGAAATGTAGAGTGTTTTCACTGTGTTCTGTGCACAACAAAAATACAGAGTCGACCAAATTAGCCAGTGACACGTACACAGACAGGCAGGCTGATAGCCAACAAATTGACCTTCTGATTTGAGCGGAGACCTTTACTGGTGACTGGCTCCTCGTTCACACAAACACATTCTAGCTTCACATCAATACACACACCACTCAGCCATCCCATAATCTCCCTGTTATCATCCCCATGACAATATGCAAAAGGGCCTGGGGACAGAAGCGCTACACTAAATGTCGGAGCTTGATAACAAACGACATTTTGCAAACAATTGGAATATTCCTGAGCGAGCCTGGGGTCATAACCTGATACTGCTGTGGCAAAATGAGACATTGTTCTATGAAGTCACTGCCTCACTTTGACATGCATTTCAGAAATACAGTCAACAGTTTTTGAATTTTATCTCAAGTATGTTTGCTTCGACTTTTTGAGAAATGCTTAAAGTTTAGGACTCTAACTTCAAAGAAAGAGTCACTTTCATCTTAACTGTCTTGAAGCAAGCCTCCCGGGCAGACCACAGGCAGTTGTGTTCGGATAGCCCAGGGATGTACATAATATATTCTGCATATCCTTCTAATAACCTGAAACCCATGAAGAGCTCCATAAACCTGCAATCATCATCAATTATATTGTGTTAAAATGGGACTGTACCAAAACAGTTTGATTGCTGCAGAATTGGGAGTTTTAATGTTACACATTAACACAAGTTGCTGCATATTGAACTTTTAATTTTTGTAATGTGTATTATGTATATGAAGCCCACTTTTGATACCTCAAAATCTGTCATATATTTATATATAAATCTCATGAAACCTGTCCAGAATATCATATTATATATATACATATATATATATATATATATACACAGTGCATCCGGAAAGTATTCACAGCGCTTCACTTTTTCCACATTTTGTTATGTTACAGCCTTATTCCAAAATGGATTAAATTCATTATTTTCCTCAAAATTCTACAAACAATACCCCATAATGACAACGTGAAAGAAGTTTGTTTGAAATCTTTGCAAATTTATAAAAAAACAAAACAAAAAAAAAACAACAACACATACATAAGTATTCACAGCCTTTGCTCAGTACTTTGTTGAAGCACCTTTGGCACCAATTACAGCCTCAAGTCTTTGAGTATGATGCTACAAGCTTGGCACACCTATTTTTGGGCAGTTTCTCCCATTCTTCTTTGCAGGACCTCTCAAGCTCTATCAGGTTGGATGGGGAGCGTCGGTGCACAGCCATTTTCAGATCTCTCCAGAGATGTTCAATCGGGTTCAAGTCTGGGCTCTGGCTGGGCCACTCAAGGACATTCACAGAGTTGTCCCGGAGCCACTCCTTTGTTATCTTGGCTGTGTGCTTAGGGTCATTGTCCTGTTGGAAGATGAACCTTCGCCCCAGTCTGAGGTCCAGAGCGCTCTGGAGCAGGTTTTCCTCAAGGATGTCTCTGGACATTGCTGCATTCATCTTTCCCTCGATCCTGACTAGTCTCCCAGTTCCTGCCGCTGAAAAACATCCCCACAGCATGATGCTGCCACCACCATGCTTCACTGTAGGGATGGTATTGGCCAGGTGATGAGCAGTGCCTGGTTTCCTCCAGACATGACGCTTGCCATTCAGGCCAAAGAGTTCAATCTTTGTTTCATCAGACCACAGAATTTTGTTTCTCATGGTCTGAGAGTCCTTCAGGTGCCTTTTGGCAAACTCCAGGCGGGCTGTCAGGTGCCTTTACTGAAGAGTGGCTTCCGTCTGGCCACTCTACCATACAGGCCTGATTGGTGGAGTGCTGCAGAGATGGTTGTTCTTCTGGAAGGTTTTCCTCTCTCCACAGAGAAATGCTGGAGCTCTGTCAGAGTGACCATCGGGTTCTTGGTCACCTCCCTGACTTAGGCCCTTCTCCCCGATCACTCAGTTTGGCCAGGCGGCCAGCTCTAGGAAGGGTCCTGGTGGTTCCAAACTTCTTCCATTTACGGATGATGGAGGCCACTGTGCTCATTGGGACCTTCAATGCTGCAGACATTTTTCTGTACCCTTCCCCAGATCTGTGCCTCGATACAATCCTGTCTCGGAGGTCTACAGACAATTCCTTGGACTTTATGGCTTGGTTTGTGCTCTGACATGCACTGTTAACTGTGGGACCTTATATAGACAGGTGTGTGCCTTTCCAAATCATGTCCAATCAACTGAATTTTCCACAGGTGGACTCCAATCAAGTTGTAGAAACATCTCAAGGATGATCAGTGGAAACAGGATGCACCTGAGCTCAATTTTGAGTGTCATGGCAAAGGCTGTGAATACTTATGTACATGTGATTTTTTTTTTTTTTTCGTTTTTATTTTTAATAAATTTGCAGAGATTTCAAACAAACTTCTTTCACGTTGTCATTATGGGATATTGTTTGTAGAATTTTGAGGAAAATAATGAATTTAATGCATTTTGGAATAAGGCTGTACCATAACAAAATGTGGAAAAAGTGAAGTGCTGTGAATACTTTCCGGATGCACTGTATATTGCATTAATTTGTTTTTTTGGGGGTTTTTTTAAGGAAAATTTGGTGGGTGTACATGTTCTCAATTGTAATGAAAATAATGTCATGGTCAGCAAGATCACTACAAAAAATAGTGTAATGCATTTCATTACGTTTAAGTGCATTACTTGGGTTACACATATTTCTAAAATAATATTATTTATTTAAAATACATGTTAAACATGAATTATGTTTATATGTGTGTGTTTCTGTGAAAGTTGAGGAGTGAACATCCCATAAAGAGACTGTAATAGGAAGAAATGCATGATGTGGAGTGTATGACTTTTGTGTGACAATGAACAAGGATTAAAAGTGATTATTTTTTCTATAAAGTAATCAATAAATTCAGTAATCTGATTACAATTTTAGAAAAATAATTAGAAATTTGTAGTAAAATATGACTCTGTCCCTCAGTTAATTTTCTTCATGGGATTTGACATTGAAATACACAATAAAATACAAGATCTTACATTTTTGTACTTGATTACTTGTCATTTAGCAGACACATTTTCCAAATTCACTTTTTGCCACAAATGTTTGACACCAGAAACTATAGTAACAGCAGAGAAGTTCCCCCTGGAGCAGCGTGATATGAAATGCTGTGTTAATGAGGTGTTCCTATTTCTCAGAAATACAAAAAACTCTCACCTGTTGCACATGACCCAATGGGTGCACCAATCAGAGGAGAACAAAGAACTGGGACACCGTCCAATCCATGAGCTAATTAGCAATTCTAAGAAAATGTTGGCTCCCTCAGTATTGCCCAAACAAGCCTTCATTGTGAGTTGTTTCTCTCAAGATGTAGCAGAAATGTCTCCAGCCATGTTTAGACATACAACTGGCCATTATTAGTGATGCAAGCCAAAATGTTCTGTCTTTAACAAGAAATTATACACACAAAATGCTGTACCTGTAGATTTTAAATTCATATTTGAAAAATTAAGGCTAGTATGGTACACTGTATTTACTCTGGAATGGACTAAAACTGGAAGTATTGAATTAATGGTGCTTGCATAAGGCAATCCTCAGAATCCTCAGAATCAGAATGATCTTTATTGTCAAGTATGCTAACACATCCAAGGAATTTGTCTTGGTGACAGAAGCTTCCAGCGCACAAAAAATACAACAAGACAGAGATAATAAAAAATAGATTAAAAATAAAAAGCGAAAAAACATATATATATATATATATATATATATATATATATACACACACACACACACACACACACATACACTGGTGGCCAAATGTTTGGAATAATTTTCAGATTTTGTTCTTATGGAAAGAAATTGGTACTTTTATTCACCAAAGTGGCATTCAACTGATCACAATGTATAGTCAGGACATTAATAATGTGAAAAATTACTATTACAATTTGAAAAAAATGTTCAGAACTTCTAAACTACTTCAAAGAGTTCTCATCAAAAAAATCCTCCACGTGCAGCAATGACAGACTTTGCAGATCCTTGGCATTCTAGCTGTCAGTTTGTCCAGATACTCAGGTGACATTTCACCCCACGCTTCCTGTAGCACTTGCCATAGATGTGGCTGTCTTGTCGGGCACTTCTCACGCACTAGCTGATTCCACAAAAGGTCAATGGGGTTAAGATCCATAACACTCTTTTCCAATGATCAGTTGTCCAATGTCTGTGTTTCTTTGCCCACTCTAACCTTTTCTTTTTGTTTTTCCATTTCAAAAGTGACTTTTTCTTTGCAATTCTTCCCATAAGGCCTGCACCCCTGAGTCTTCTCTTTACTGTTGTACATAAAACTGGTGTTGAATGGGTAGAATTCGATGAAGCTGTCAGCTGAGGACATGTGAGGAGTCTATTTCTCAAACTAGAGACTCTGATGTACGTATCCTCTTGTTTAGTTGTATATCTGGCCTTCCACATCTCTTTCTGTCCTTGTTAGAGCCAGTTGTCCTTTGTCTTTGAAGACTGTAGTGTACACCTTTGTATTCCTCAAAACAATGATTGACTGACGAGTATCTAGAGAAAGCTGTTTCTTTTTTGCTATTTTTGACCTAATATTGACCTTAAGACATGCCAGTCTATTGCATACAGTGACAACTCAAAAACAACCACAAAGACAATGTTAAGCTTCATTTAATGATCCAAATAGCTTTCAGCTGTGTTTGATATAATGGCAAGTGATTTTCTAGTACCAAATTAGCAATTTAGCATGATTACTCAAGGGTAAGGTGTTGGAGTGATGGCTGCTGGAAATGGGGCCTGTCTAGATTTGAGCAAACATTACTTTTTTCAAATAGTAATGGTGCTTTTTACATCAGTAATGTCCTGACTATACTTTGTGATCAGTTGAATGCCACTTTGGTGAATTAAAGTACCAATTTCCTTCCGAAACAGCTAAATCTGTACATTATTCCAAACTTTTGGCCTCCAGTGTGTGTGTGTGTGTGTGTGTGTGTGTGTGTGTATATATATATATATATGTATGTATGTATATGTATTTAAGTATGTACAAATACAAATCTGTTATATACAGATAGTGCAAGGGAATGTAATGGCAGAAGAGGTAGGATATGTTGGATAAATATAAATAGACTAAGCTGTGCATTGCACATAATTATTGCTCAATGGGGCAGTTTTAACTGTTCATGAGATGGATGGCCTGAGGGAAAAAACTGTTCTTATGCCTGACAGTTCTGGTGCTCAGTGCTCTGTAGCACCGGCCAGAAAGCAACAGTTCAAAAAGGTAGTGGGCTGGGTGAGTGGGGTCCAGAGTGATTTTTCCAGCCCTTTTCCTCCCTCTGGAAGTGTACAGTTCTTGAAGGGAGGGCAGGGGGCAACCAATAATCCACTCAGCAGTCCAAACTGTCCTTTGTATGTCTTCTGATGTTCGATTTCATAGTGCAGAGGACAGACTCAATGACTGCTGAGTCAGTGTGGGTCTCCCACTTCAGGTCCTGTGAGATGGTAGAGCCCATGAACCTGAATTACTCCACTGCTGCCACAGTGCTGTTCAGAATGGTGAGTGGGGTCAATGTTGGTGTGTTCCTCCTAAAGTCAACTATCATCTCCACTCTTTTGAGCGTGTTCAGCTCCAGGTTGTTTTGATTGCACCAGACAGCCAGCTGTTCAACCTCCCTTCTGTATGCAGACTCATCATCATCCTGGATGAGGCCAATGACAGTAGTGTCATCTGCAAACTTCAAGAGCTTGACAGAGGGGTCCTTGCCGGTGCAGTCATTTGTGTACAGGGAGAAGAGTAGTGCGGAGAGCACACATCCTTGGGGGGCACCAGTGCTGATCGTACAGGTGCTGGAAGTAAATTTCCCCAGTGTCACTAACTGCTGCCTATCTGTCAGAAAGGTGGTGATCCACTGACAGATAGAAGTGGGAACAAAGATTTGGTTTAATTTAGTCTGGAGAATAGCTTGGATGATGATGTTGAAAGCCAAATTGAAGTCCACAAAAGGATCCTTGCATGTGTCCCTGGTCTATCCAGATGTTGCAGGATACTGACTGCATCATCCACAGACCTGTTTGCTTGATAAGCAAATTGAAGGTGGGCCAACACCAGTCTCTCAAATGACTTCATGACAACAGATGTCAGAGCAACGGGTCTGTAGTTATTAAATCCTGTGATTTTGGGTTTCTTTGGGACAGGGATGATGGTGGAGCATTTGAAGCAGCAGGGAATTTCACACTGCTCCAGTGATCATGTTGAAGATCTGTGTAAAGATGGGGGCCAGCTGGTCAGCACATGATTTTAGACAAGTGGGTGAAACACTGTCTGGGCCCTGTGCTTTCCTTGTCTTTTGTTTCCGGAAGACCCGGCACACATCCTCTTCATAGATCTTAAGTGCAGGTTGAGTAGCAGGAGGGGGTAGGAGGGTGGTTGCAGGAGGTGTTGTTGTTTGTGTGACGTGAAGGTCAGAGGTGTGAGACTGGGCTTTTCAAATCTACAGTAAAACACATTCAGGTTGTCAGCCAGTAGTTGATTCCCTACAGTGTTGGGGATGGTATCTTGTAATTAGTAATGTTTTTCAGGCCTCTGCACTGATGCAGGGTCATTAGCTGAAAACTTGTTTTTCAGCTTCTCAGAGTAGCTTGTTTTAGCCACTCTAATCTCCTTTGTCAGTGTGTATTTGGCCTGATTGTACAAGATTTTATCCCCACTTTTGTAAGTATCCTCTTTGGCCTGATGAAGCTGCCTGATTTTTGCTGTAAACCATGGTTTGTCATTGTTGAACGCTAAATAAGTCCTAGTAGGAATGCACATCCCTAGTTAAGATGCATGATGCATTTTAACTATGACAAGCCCCGAGGGGGAAAAATACACAGCCCGGCATTAAAAAATCATGGACGTATCATTTGCATATAGTGCAGGAATTAAAGATCAGAATTATATATGTTTGGCGGAGACACAGTATGTGGCCAAGTAAATAGAATGTGCTTATTCAATCGGATAGCAGTCCAAACAATAAAAACGCATCAAGTGACCAAGTGCAAATACCCCCAATGACCCTGTTTATATCTGGTATTAAGATGCATCTCAGGTGATCCGATCACAATTGGTCAGGCGATGCACATTGCTGGTTACACCTGGTCGCTATATGCATCTCATGTGTCCACTTGTGTTTTGAAGGGGGTCTCTGATTTCATGACGACATACAGTGCATCAACCACTATGTGTCAATGTGCATCTGAATAAGCACAAACGCAACATTTCGAGCAGGATTATTCATTATATTTTAGTGGATTTCCTGTATTAACCTGAGTATCAGATGTGTGTGCTTGACATCTGTATACCTGCATGTTGATATCAGACACACTTAAGAAGATCTGTGAAATTCTCGTGCTAGTATATGTATCCACTTTTTCAAATTTTCTGAACAGACATTTATTTCCTTTTAAAATTGTTCGTAACTGGCAAAGCTTAAACTCTTGTTTAAGCACAGCAGTTTATTGACAGGTGTGGGGCATCCAGGTGTGTCCAGGACGCATTCAAGACAGATTAGTGTTCACACCTCAATTTTTTTGAATTTAATTTTTTTTAATAAAATAATGATTAAAAATACAGTAACTTTTTTTTTAAGACAAGAACTTGATGGAATTATGCCTATTGTCTCACTTGCTATATACGGTGTATACTGAGCAGTATTCAGAAGGTCGTAAGCTAGTTTAATTCTTAAAGGAATATTTCGGTTACAGTACAAGTTAAGCTCAATCAATAGCATAATGTTGATTTAAAAATTATTTCGACTTGTCCCTCGTTTAAAAAAAGCAAAAATAATGGTTACAGTACAGTGTGTACAATGGAAGGGGTGCCTGTCCATAAACGTTAAAATGCACATTGTTTCAAAAGTATAGCCACAATATGTAAACTTTACACATATTAACATGATTTAAGTTTGATAAAATTGCTTATTAACCGTATCCGTGTAAAGTTATATCCACTATTACAACTTCATTGCATGACGATGCCTAACCCTGTACACGATTTTATCACACTAAAATCATGTTAACATGTATAATGTTTACGTCTTGTGCTATACTTTTGAAACTATTTGTTTATGGACTGGCCCCATTCTCTTCCATTATAAGTGCCATACTGTAAGGCACCGCAAGTCTAAATAATTTTTATGTTAATCAACATTATGCTACAAATGCTGGCAATTGAGCTTATCTTGTATTGAACCCGGAACATACATGTAACAGTCTTTCACTGTTTTCCTCCCATAGACTCCTGTCAAATTGTGTTGAGATCCTGTTAAATTGCAGTGAGGTCCTGTTACTTGCCAATTTTCTAGTCAATGATTTTTCATTTTCCCCACAGTCCCTGGTTTCAGAGCTTGTTGGAGACCTGACATATGGGCCAATCAAAATGTATATGTGAGCGTGTGTGTGTGTGTGTGTGGTGTTCTCAGGGATGGAAAGGACTGGGGGTCTCAGTGTAGGAGAGGGAAGGGAGGTGGGACTGAGAAGGGGGCACCAGTGGACCAGTGGATCCACTGATCTGTGACCTGTTGGCTGCTGATTGCAGACAATGGTTGGAGGCTAGCACATGGAAAGTAAACCACAGCATTAAGGGTTGCAAATTGAAAACGCAGACATGCGGGGAGGCTCCATCGTGGGCAGAAATGTAGCACATCCTTGTCTCTATATTAAAATATTCCACAAATGTGCCCTAAGGGCTCTGTTTAGTATTATGAATAACCTGTTTGGCATAATCCATATCTATGCCTGTAAATGTTTAGCTGAAACACAAATCACTCCCTTGAGTGACTGCATATATATTACCTGTTGCAGAGTTCATAGCCTGGGGATTGCAATTTGTTTATGTCAATCAAAGGTAAGTACAGCATTTGCCTTTCATTTTCTTGCCTAATCTGCTGTCAGTTGACCACTTAAATATTATTGTCTGGATCGATGAGATCAACAGGTGTTTCTTGGAATCTGAGAAAGATAGCTGACATTCAAACATTGAATCTATACAGTGGTGTAGTAGTGTCTGAAAAGGTGGGCATTCTGTGAATTTATGAAACACATGCACCCGATCTCTAAAATTCATTTACATTTATATACAGTACATATGTAAAATGTGTACGTGTGTGTGTGTGTATATATATATATATATATATATACACACACACACACACACACACACACACACACACACAAACACACACATACATTTAGCAGGGAAATACATTTAAAATGCAAATTATGGTTACTCCAGTGATGCTTGTGCATCAGACGCTGGAAATGTCCCGTCCCTTACTGAAATGGAAAATATTATTGGTTAGCAAATATCTAATCGCGTCTGAAATGAACGTTCTGATTGGTGGATCAGCTTAGTCAGACTGTCTGTCTTGCCAGTGCCATCAGTTGCGCTCCCGCAGCTCTGTGCGCATTTAGAGAGACTCTCTCTAGAGGTCTTCACGGGTCCAAAAATTTGTGCCCGAACCCAAAGAGACCCGAAAATGTATTACCCGAACCAGACCCGTCTATTATTTGAAAGCTGGGACCCGGACCCAGCTGGGATACACAGACCCGATCGACACTGATTTCATAGCTGATTGCTATCAACAAGTTAATTTACAAGTTGTGAAAACAAAACTTTGTGTCTTACCTAATGTAATGTTAGTAGCTTTCTCCCCTGTGCTGCATATAATCCATCCTCCTTGCCAAGAAAGTTGGTCAAATACATTCAGTTTTTCTGTGGTTCCTCTCTTGCTGATTGAAACAGCATAGCTAATCCACTCATTATTTCAGCTTCAAAAGTCCACTTGCTGTCATGGTGACGGATGACAAACGTGGCTTGTTTAGAATCAGCTTTGCAGTTTTTTTTTTGTATCTCCCATAAGATAACTTCAACTGTTTGCCCTTTTGAACTATAATAACGATTACTCGTTCATTGCCACGGCTGCTAACGTTAGCATTGCTAATTTGCTATCGTGTGCCTTAACTCCGCTCTACCTCTGACGTCCCTCAGCTCATTGAGGCTCCGCTCCGTTTTTCACCTTATTTCCCGTCCGCACTTTCTCATCCTAATTTTACAATGTTTTAAGTTACAACACACAGCACCATCATAATCAGCACTGTCTGATCACGGCTGGGTCTTCTTGGATCGACTCGGGTATTACACATAATGTTAAACAGACCCGGGACCCACAGTAATAGAATGGGACATGACCCGGACCCAGCTGACTGTATAAAATGTGGATCCGAACCCGTACAGGTCCTGGGACAGGTCTCAGGTCCTCGGGTTAGGGTGGACCCGTGAAGACCTCTACTCTGTACACTTATTTACACAATTCACTCAATGGTGCTGCGGCATCGAGCTAGTAGATTGAAAAAGTTCCGGGTCAAAAATTATTTCAGGTGGGCATACGCAAAAAAAAACGCTGAGATTTTACAAAGTTTTTCTTTTCCTTCTGTTTTTTTACTGGACAAATGAGGCAGGACAGTTTTGGAATATCGACATCATCCATTAGGGCTGGGTACTGATACAGATTTCATGATTCAATTAGATTCCCATTCACAGATTCTCTATTCTATTACATTCTGATTTCCAATATCGATTCATATGGGTATATTGTCATGGCTCCGGTGAATTTGGTGGTTTGTTCTGTTTGTTTTGTTATTTCTCTCCCTCATGTTTCACAGGCACTGCTGGCATGCATGATCAGTGTTTCCATGGGAACACTGATTATTCCCAGGGGAACGCTGATTATGCTACTAATTAGCATGCTTGCAGCACCTGGTTCTCCACTGAGTCACTCCATACTTAATCCCTTCATATTGTCAGTATCTTTGCTAGATGTTGTTTGGTGTGAAGTAATTTACCTCACTCTCTCTGTCGAGTTGGTCCTGTCTCTTGTATGTGTTTGGTTGCCCGTCTCTGCCCACATGTCGGGAGTGTGGTTGCCTTCCAGTTTGCTGTATGCTTGTTCTCTGCACTCATGAATCTTCAACAGAGGATTCCTCATCTCTGCCCATATGTCAGGAGAGTGATTGCCTTCCAGTCTGCAGTGCACTTGTTCCGTGCACCTCATTAAGCTTTCACGTTTTTAGCTCTTGAAGTTTATTTTAAAGTTGTTGATTTAATGTCATGTACACTTGAAATAAATAAACCTGTATCTGCAGTATGGTAATAAATCTGTCAGTTTGCTGACACGTGGATAGCATTGTAGGTAGGATATACAGTAAAAAATGTGGCTTAAAGAAAAACACCTGGGCCTGTTTTTTTTGTTTTGTTTTTTTCTTCAGTTTAAGTTTCAGTTCTTTGCTCAGCTGGCCTCAGCACTGTTTTAACTTGCAGTATTTCTCTCTCGCACTTCAGGCTGACTAAAATGTTCAAACTCAGGACCTAATTTTCTCCAAATTGCTGAGAATTACATCAGGATTTTAAACCAGAACTTTCTTCTCACCATGAAGACATGTTTCACGAGGTACAATGCCCTCTCACACACCCACAAATATAATTTGACTCTAGATTGTATTTTATTTATTTTTTCAATTATAAAAAATATGAGTTTATTTTCCCACCTGAATTTGCTGAGCTCCAGATTAGTATGACTTGTGTATTTCAGGACTTATTATCCAGCCTTACAAAATAGTCTGTGGCAGAAGAGAGTAGAGATAGACCGATATATTGATTTTACCGATTAATCAGTGCCTAGTTGGACTCAAGATGGCACCGAGTATGGCTGCTGCATTGCGAGCTCCAACACAATGTTGCAGTTTTTTGTTTGTTTTGTCTACAATTCTTGTTTTTTGTCTTGGATGTTGTCTACAATAGACAAACACTTTTGGACATTGGTTCTGCAATAGCACACGAAAACTGGACTTTAAATACCTCAATGCCGATCCGCAGTTTACAAACACGACAGCGGAGCTCTTTGTCTGGCAGTCCAGCCGCAGAAATGCAGCCAGAAAAGGGGAAGGAGAGCCGGCGTTCTCATCAGACTAAGACGTCACGCAAATCGACCCCCGCTACCCAGTATTCTACTGGCAAATGTTCAGTCTCTGGACAACAAGCTCTGCGAGCTGAGAGTGCAGATCTCTTTCCAACGAGAGACGAGGGACTGCTGCATTATCTGCCTTACAGAAACTTGGATGTCTGCAGAGATTCCAGACTCAGCCAGCGAACCCACGGGGTTCTCAGTGCACCGAGTGGATAGAGCAAAAGACCTCTCGAGTAAAAGCAGAGGTGGTGGTGTATGTTTTATGATCAACAAATCCTGGTTTGATCAGAGGAATGTACATTCTATCAAGTCTTTCTGCTCTCCTGATCTGGAATTTCTCATGCTTCTGTGTCGACCATTCTGGCTACCAAGGGAATTCACAGCGGTCATTATCACAGATGTGTACATCCCCCCACAAGCCGACACAGACCAGCACTCAAGGAACTGTAAGGGAGTATAAGCAAGCAGGAAACCGCGCACCCTGAGGCTGCGTTCATCCTCAAATCAAAAGCACCGAAATACTACCAACACATCAGTTTCAACACACGAGGGGACCGGGTTTTGGACCATTGCTACTCTCCCTTCCGGGATGGCTACAAATCCCTCCCACGCCCACCATTTGGCAAATCAGACCACTCTTCCATTCTCCTTCTGCCGACTTATAAGCAGAAACTGAAGAAGGAAGCACCCGTCCTCAGAACGATCCAGTGTTGGTCGGACCAATCAGATTCTATGCTACAAGACTGTTTTGATCACGTGGACTGGGAGATGTTCCGGTCCGCCTCCGACGACGATATCGAGCTCTTTGCTGATAGCATAACGTGTTTCATCAGGAAGTGCATAGAGGATGTTGTACCGACCAAAACAATTCAGACCTACCCCAACCAGAAACCATGGATTAATAGTGATGTTCGTGCGGCACTTAATGCGTGGACTTCCGCTTTTAATTCTAGGAAAGTGGAGGAGCATAAAAAAGCCAGTTATGCCCTCCGCAATACTATCAGAGCAACCAAACGCCAGTACAGGGACAAAATTGAAGGACAGTTCAACACCACCGACTCTAGAAGCATGTGGTAGGGAATTAATATCATCATGGACTTCAAAGGGAATAAAAACTCTGCCGTAAACACCGCTGCCTCTCTCCCGGATGAGCTAAATACTTTTTATGCTCGTTTCAAGGGAAATAACACCGCCCTCGCGGAGAGAGCTCTTGTGGCCAAAGCTAGAGAGGTTAGTTCACTCTCCGTCTCTTTAGCGGATGTAACCTGATCCTTCCGACGGGTGAATATCCGTAAAGCCGCGTCCAAATAGCATTCTGGGCCGCGTCATCAGAGCGTGCGCGAACCAACTGGCTGGTATTTTTACGGACATTTTCAACCTTTCCCTCTCTTTGTCTGTAGTCCCCACATGCTCTAAAACGTACACCATTGTGCCTGTACCAAAGCAATCCAAAATCACTTGCTTAAATGACTGGCGTCTTGTTGCTCTGACCCCAGTCATCAGCAAATTCTTTGAGAGACTAATCAGAGATGACATCTGCTCTGTGCTGCCTACCTCACTGGACCCACTGCAGTTTGCTTACGACAACAACCGCTCCACTGATGATGCCATTGTATCTACACTACTCACTGCTCTCTCCCACCTGGAAAAAAGGAACACATATGTGAGAATGCTGTTTGTAGACTTCAGCTCAGCATTCAACACCATAGTTCCCTCCAAGCTTGATGAGAAACTCCAGGCTCTGGGCTTAAACAGCTTGCTGTGCAGCTGGATACTGGACTTCCTGTCAAGCAGACGCCAGGTGGTTAGAATGGGCAGCAACATCTCCTCATCACTGACCCTCAACTCTGGAGCCCCGCAGGGCTGTGTTCTCAGCCCACTCCTGTATTCCTTGTACACACATGACTGTGTGACATCACATAGCTCCAATGCCATCATTAAGTTTGCTGATGATACGACGGTGGTAGGTCTGATCACTGACAATGATGAAACAGCTTCCAGAGAGGAGGTGCACACTCTCCCTCAATGTCAACAAGACCAAGGAGCTTGTGGTGGACTTCAGGAGAAAAGACAGAGAACACAGCCCCATCACCATCAATGGAGCACTGGTGGAGAGAGTCAGCAGCTTCAAGTTCCTCTGTGTCCACATCACTGAGGAACTCACATGGTCTGTCCACACTGAGGCCATTGTGAAGAAGGCTCACCAGTGCCTCTTCTTCCTTAGACGGCTGAGGAAGTTTGGAATGAACCACCACATCCTCACACGTTTCTACACCAGCACTGTAGAGAGCATCCTGACTGGCTGCATCACTGCCTGGTACGGCAACAGCACTTTCCTCAACCGCAAAGCCCTGCAAAGGGTGGTGCAAACTACCAGACACATCATCAGAGGTGAGCTTCCCTCCCTCCAGGACATATATACCAGACAGTGTGTGAAAAAAAGCTTGGAGGATCATCAGGGACTCAAGTCACCCAAGCCATGGGCTGCTCTCACTGCTACCATCAGGCAGGCTGTATCGCAGCATCCATGACAGCTTCTTCCCCCAAGCAATCAGAATTCTGAACTCTTGATCTCTCACGATGAATATACATCAGCACTGCACTTTATTAATCTTATTATCTCACACTAGACTGTCATAAATTATATTCTCTCTTAACAACACACTGGCAACCGACTATCAACCGACAGCCTGAATGTCATTACAGCACATACAACCTACTGTATATTTTATATATATACTATTTGTATTGTATATATTGTATTTATTCTATATTGTGTGTATGTGTATTCTATATTGTGTGTATTGTATACTGTACATTGTATAGTATTATTTGTATATTGTGTTGTGTGTAATTATATGTATACTAGATATGTAAATTGTGTTGTGTAAATCTGATGTTTATTGTAAATTGGTATATGTCTCATCACTGTCATGTCTGCTATGTTGCTCAGATCTGCACCCAAGACTCTTACCCACTGTTGCCCTTGTGTATATGGTTGAGTGACAATAAACGGATTTGATTTTGATTTAATTTGATAGTTGTTTTTTTTTTTTTTTTTTTTTTACTTTTGGTTATCGGCAAAAATCTGTGCTGACAGTTGCTGATAGTTTTTTTTTTCTTTCAACATAAACAATATTCATCCAAATTTTAATCTTCACTTCAATGCATATTTTATTTCGATTAATCGAGTGTTTTAAATTGAAGCGAAGGCATACCAAGAAAAATGCGACTTTATGGAATCATGCTCAATCAGCTTCATATCTTGTGAATAATATTTCAAAATAAGAGCCCCTTATGTGTTTTGGGTTTGTTTACAGTTAAAATTCCAACATTCTGCACAAATAATTTTTTTTTTTATTATTATTTATTTATTTTTTATTCTTGGATTGGATTTTATTTATTTTTGGACTCTTGTAGCATTTATGTCTATGCCCGTCATAGTAATGAAAGACAATTTTAATATATATATATATACAATTGTCTTTTTGTGTGTGTGTATAGATTTTAAAATCGATTTACAGAATATATATATATATATATATATTCTGTAAATCGATTTTAAAATCTATCGGATGATTAATCGGTTTTCTGCCTTTTCCACCACCTTACTTATCACTGTCATCAAAATCGGTTGACCTCTAGTATACAGTAATGGTATCATATGGTACAGTAATACCATGGTACTCCAATACACTGGCCCAGGGATGCACAACACAGCGAAATAAGCAAAGCAAATAAAATCTGAAAACACAACGAAAGTAACCCTTACAAAAATCGAGAGTTCTGGCAAATTTGCTGCAAACTTGCAGAAAACATCCCACTCATTATTTTCACATGCAAATGAATTTTGCGGCAAATCCTTCATTGTTGACAAAGGTTTGCTGCAGGTCTACCTGTGAAGAGCTGAAAACTTCTGGCAAACATTTGTGGCGAATTGCACTTTCTGCAAGTTTGCAGCAAGTTTGTGGCAAGTTTGCCAGAACTCTAGGTTTTTTACAAGAGAAGCCTTTTCTCTTCTTTGCTTATGTTGTTGTGGTGTGCACCCCTGGGCCAGTGTACTCCATTGCACACTTTTTGGTATTTTTGTAAAGTGCAGTGCCTTTAGACAGATGCTCTACAGTTGCTTTTGTTGTTTCTTACCACTGACATTCAGAACCTTTTGCAGTGAGGACTTTAATATAAGCCTGGGATGCACTGCCTACCAGTGGACATGATGTGAAATTGCAGCCCCTTAAAATATGAAAGTACTGGCATTACCAAGGAAAGAAATATCTCATTAATACTGCAGCTGATTCTCCTTGAGAGCAGTTAAGAGATTCAATGGAGAGCAAATTGAGACTTTTGCTTACATCTCCTGCTTATCTGTTTTTTTTCTCATGAGAAAAAGACTCCTGTAATCTCACATGTCTCCTATAAACTTTGGTTAGATTTGCCAAATTAACAAAGTCTGTGATCAAAAGTCAGAGATTTCGATGTGTTCTCAAACATTTGTCATCAAATTCTTCCAAGGGACACTGTTGCTCTGGTATCTTGGTTTACAGGCCATAGAGAAACATACTCATGAGTTTTTGGGAGGGCTGTCTGCTGTTGAACATTGTAACCTGCTCTGCCCATTAAGAGCCAGTGGAATTTATTATCTTTGTGGGAACTGACCCAGACCAACCAAGCAAGAGGACATATTTTCTGTGGACAGCATCTATGGCAGGCTGTCAATTACCTACAGTAACACGTGAATAATGGAAGTCTCTGTGCACAATTGGGAACGTTGCAACACAGACTTCTAATGTCGGCACATAACTTTCAATATATTTATTTGTTTATTTATTATTGTATTTACAAATTTAGGAACAAATCAAAAGTATTTTCTATGGTAATTTACAACATGCCACAGATGAACACACACAGAGCTTAAGGTTTTTTTTTTTTTTTTTTTTTTACCCTGTAATATTGATTTAAGTTTGTTTAAAAATTTCATCATAGTGATCAGATATTTTCTTCAGAACTATACAGTCTGCATTAAATATATTGCTACTTTTGTTTCTACTTAAATAGTTATTTCATTTACATTATTTCTTCAAGTGTACATTCTAGGGACTTGCAGAAAGCACATTTCACTACTTCTGTGGGGTGTAAGACTACAATCATTCAGTATCATTTTGAACCACTAGATGGCAGCAGATGCTTTGCTTATTTGAAAAAATAATAATAATAAAAAAAATAAAATAAAAAAGAGTTTATAACTTGTTGGGATTAAAACCAACTGAACACTTAAATACATGACAGGTCTGTTATTAATACAACTGATGCAATAACTATTGGAAATTCCCCCTGAGAAGGATAGAGGGGGTAGATTATTAAGGAACAGATTTGTAATGTCCAAATAAAAACTGGGTGTACTTGAGGGCCGAACAATGTCCTCACTAATAAAAAAAGGTTCATAAACGGGTCAAATAATGGCTTCTTTAAAATCAACAGATGCCAAAATGTGCCTGTAGGGGGTATAGTATTGAAGGAGGGACCTGGGCCATATCAAGAGGACACTAGGATCAGAATACTTTAGAGACTTGATGCTGGACTCATTTGAATTGGGCCATTAAGCAACCACTTAGTAATCAGCCAAAACACCCTAGCAACCACCTAACACTGCTCTAGCAACCACTCAGCAGCACTCTGGCAACCATCCACAACACCTTGGCATTGTGGTGACATGCATGGGCAAACAACACTCACAAAAATACAATAAAAAAATCTAATTATAATTATCTTAATTCAAGATAAATAGACATTAATGGAGAGGCCTCAACAAGTGCAGTAGTTACAAACAAACCATGTGTGAGTGTGTAGGAAAGATCTAAGCAGAGAAGGAGAGAGAAAGAAAACATCCTCCACAGTAATACTTGGAAAGAGACTGACAGTAACTATCTTGTCTTGCCATCAGTGACATATTACTGAAGGGTGGTACAGTCAAAGCAATCAATCAGCCTACTATTAGGCAGTTCCTGAAGATATTGCACAAAATAGTTTAAGGCATGTCTATTCTGTCTGCAGGGTCAAGGCCCTGTTAATGTGAAACGCTATGAGTCAGTGAAGAGCTCGTTGATGCGGATAAATAACAGCATCGCTCAATTTAGTCTAGCAAGAAAAGAATGTTTTTTGTAGACGGAAGAATGTCTGAAAGAGATATGCTGCGCCTGAACCGCAGATATAATAAAATAACATTTGAACTCGCACACAAGAGTCTGAATAAAAACCGTATGGCATTTAAGATCTGGCCGGTGGTTCCACAAACACATAGAGGAATCTGAGATGTGGAATACTGTGGAAGTTGGACCGCACACTAGAAAGCACATTGTCACATTATTAACCATCATCCATCTGGAGGTGGGAGGAGATGGGCTTCAGATCTTCCTACACCCGTTGATCACTGTTAAATATAAATACAGAGGATGACACATTATCACACTAAAGCTTTTGTTTCAAGGGGTATCAGTGTGTTGGAATAAGACAACGGAAGTGGATGCTGGGCATTTTAAACGCAGGCGACATATAGGATGCACATCGTATTGCCTGTTGACCAGATTGCATCAAAGTGCGGGACACACAGCAGGGCCTTCATGTCACATGAAAGAGACATGCTTCAGTCAGAGCAATCTGAAGCTGCTGGGCTGCAGGCCTGGATGTACGGTAGCTTGCTGATAGAAACGTCACAAGTGCAAATGAACCAGAAATAGCTACAGCCCTGTAAACAAGATTGGTAAACCCTTACAAAAAATTGCAATGGTGCAGTGGGGGTATCAGATGGTAATATCATGGTTATATATATATATATATATATATATATATATATATATATATATATATATATATATATATATATACACACACTGGCGGCCAAAAGTTTGGAATAATGTACAGATTTTGCTGTTTTGGAAGGAAGTTGGTAGTTTAATTCACCAAAGTGGCATTCAGCTGATCACAAAGTATAGTCAGGACATTATTGATGAAAAACAGCACCATCACTATTTGAAAAAAGTCATTTTTGATCAAATCTAGACAGGTCCCATTTCCAGCAACCATCACTCCAACACCTTATCCTTGAGTAATCATGCTAAATTGCTAATTTGGTACTAGAAAATCACTTGCCATTATATCAAACTGCTAAAAGCTATGTGGTTCGTTAAATGAAGCTTAACATTGTATTTGTGTTTGTTTTTGAGTTGCCACAGTATGCAATAGATTGACATGTCTTAAGGTCAATATTAGTTAAAAAATGGCAAAAAAGAAACAATTTTCTCTCGAAACTCGTCAGTCAATCATTGTTTTGAGGAATGAATGCTTGAAATTGACAAAAAAAAAAAAAAAAAAAAATGGTTGCATACAAATGTGTACACTACAGTCTTCAAAGACAAATGACAGCTGGCTCTAACAAGGAAAGAAAGAGATGTGGAAGGCCAAATGTACAACTAAACAAGAGAATAAGTACATCAGAGTCTCTAGTTTGAGAAATAGATGCCTTTTAAATATTTACGTTTTTTCAGAGAATGTACTTTTAACATGTGTATTTTGACACTGTACTGGCAGAGTTTTTATAGTCAAAACAAGTAAAAAAATCTTCCAGTACTGAAGAAATAATCCAAAGTATTTAGAATACGTTACTGACCTTGAGTAATTTAACGGAATACGATACAAATTACATTTTACAGCATGTATTCTGTAATCTGTAGTGGAATACATTTCAAAAGTAGCCCTCCCAACCCTGTATATATATATATATATATATATATATATATACAGTATATGTAAGAAATAATTGATGACGGACAGTTGAATTATTGAAAAATAATGCACACCAGAGGTGGTAATGCGGTCACGACGTGCAGCAGAGCGCAAGGCTCGCTATCCTCCGTTGCTAGTTCTAAAGTGACATTTTCGAACTGGCAACAAATGCTTGAGCTGTATCAGAGCAAGATGCTGAATCCGTGGCGGAAGAAAGTAGTTCCACTCACAAGAGCGTTTTAGGGATGAAAACCAGAAAATGTCTTCGGATAAAACCTTGAACAATGTCTTAAGGTGTGGTAACCATGGTATAAGTGGAATAATTGACGACGGACCGTTGAATTATTGAAAAATAATGCACATCCGCTGTGCGTCGTGACCGCATTACCGCCTCGGGTGTGCATTATTTTTCAATAATTCAATGGTCCGTCGTCAATTATTACTTATGTAAACCTGAACAATTGTTTTCAACCCCACTGAGATGCAGGAGCGCACTGACATGACGGCTCTATTTTTTGCTCGCGAGTAAGTGTGTGCATAATGCGTATAATGTATGTGTGTCAACGTGTGTGGGGGTGTGTGTAAAGAGAGGGGGAGTGCAAGGGTGCTTCCCATAGATATTTCAGATAATATTGAAGTTTTATTGATCAAGTGTATCTAGCTCTGATACAGCTCAAGCCTTCGTTGCATCAACATCACTTTAGAACTATCAACGGAGGATGCACTGCTTTTTGGCATTGAAGTAAAAAGGTTCTGTGTGTGTGCATGTGTGAGCATGAGCAAAAAAGAGGGGGAGTGGTAGCGCAGTGCTTTCCATTATAGCTATGTGAGGCTGATTAGTGCAAAATACATTGAAACATAAAAAGTTTCACATATTATAAGTTATTTTGGATAATAGAAACTGTTGTATTGATCAAGTCACGGGGGGTGTGTGTGTGTGTGTGTGTGTGTATATGTGCATATGTATGTGTGTGAGTGTGTGTAAGTGTGGGGGAGACGAGGGAGCTATAGACATTGTATGACGATAACCGATTTTCTTTAACCAATGTTTTGGTTATATTGGTTATTTTTTTTGCTGCGGTAGCATGTACGATGTGTGTGTAATTGTGTGTAGGTGAGACGAGAGCGAAAGAGATAGAGAGAGAAAAAAGAGGGAGCCCAAGGATGCTTTTCAATCGAAATATAAATACATTTAGGATATTATAGACACTGTTCTTATCCGATGTACTTAACCAATGTCTTTGTTTTAATTGGTTATTTTGTTGTGGTAGCCTGTAGGGCTCTTTGAAATAACATAAATAATTAAGTGATGTGATATGGAACCATTATGCGGTCAAGACCTGGAACTACTTCATAGCCATGCGTTTACTTGAAAAAGAATTGCACACCTTAGAACATCTGTCAACCAATCAGAATCAATCATTCAACAGATATATATATACAGTACTGTGCAAAAGTTTTAGGCACTTAAGATGTTTCACAAAAACATTTGTCTTAAGATGGTTATTTATATATTCAGCTTTAGTGTGTCAATAGGAAAAATACATTTTAGACTCCCAAACATTACTTTTGCAAATAGAAAAGATTAGAATAGAAGAACAGGGCGCTCTGCAAGAGATGGCATTGCCCCAACAGAGCCCCCCACTGAACATCGAGTCTGGGATTACATGATGAGATAGAAGCAACTGAGACAGCCAAAATAAATAGAAGAACTGTGGTGAATTCTCCAAGAAGCTTGGAAAATCCTATCTGCTAACATCTGTCCAGGTGTACCTAAGAGAATTGGGGCTGTTTTAAAGGCAAAGGTGGCCACACCAAATATTGATTTAGCTTTTTTATGTTTACTGGACTTTGTATGATGTTAATTGATAAATTAAAAAAACTATTTATGGCATTATTTTTGAAGACATCCTCACTATACAACATTTTTCACAAGTGCCTTAAAAATTTGCACAATACTGTAAATATATATATATATATATATATATATACACACACATACACAGTATATAACAACATTATTGCGCTATTGTATATTTCTCTTTTTTTATCTGTTATATCTTATTTTTATTAAATGTCACTATATGTATATATCTTTAAATGTATGTGTTTGTATGTATATACATTGCATTCTCTTGCACGGGAAGCTTCTGTCACCATGACAAATTCTTTGTGTGTGTAAGCATACTTGGCAATAAAGCTCATTCTGATTCTGATTCTGATTTTTGTAAGGTAAACATTAATTAGGTCTCTAAACTCAGTAATCTGAAAAGTCAGATTTGAAATAGACAATAGAACAGATAAAAAAACACTGTTTTTATGATTATTTCATATCTACACTGAACAAAAATATAAACGCAACATGTAAAGTGTTGGTCCCATGTTTCATGAGCTGAAATAAAAGATCCCAGAAATGTTCCATATGCACAAAAAGCTTATTTCTCTCAAATTTTGTGCACAAATTTGTTTACATCCCTGTTAGTGAGCATTTCTTCATTGCCAAGATAATCCATCCACCTGACAGGTGTGGCATATCAAGAAGCTGATCATTACACAGGTGCACCTTGTGCTGGGGACAATAAAAGGCCACTAAAAATGTGCAGTTTTGTCACACAACACAATGCCACAGATGTCTCAGGTTTTGAGGGAGTGTGCAATTGGCATGCTGACTGCAGGAATGCCCACCAGAGCTGTTGCCAGAGAATTGAATGTTCATTTCTTCACCATAAGCCGCCTCCAACGTCGTTTTATAGAATTTGGCAGTACATCAAACCGGCCTCACAACCGCAGACCACGTGTAACCATGCCAGCCCAGAACCTCCACATCCGGCTTCTTCACCTGCTGGATCGTCTGTGACCAGCCACTCGGACAGCTGATGAAACTGTGTGTTTGCACAACCGAAGAATGTCTGCACAAACTGTCAGAAACCGTCTCAGGGAAGCTCATCTGCGTGTTCGTCGTCCTCACCAGGGTCTTGACCTGACTGCAGTTCGGCTTCGTAACCGACTTCAGTGGGCAAATGCTCACCTTCGATGGCCACTGGCATGCTGGAGAAGTGTGCTCTTCATGGATTAATCCCGGTTTCAACTGTACCGGGCAGATGGCAGACAGCATATATGGCGTCGTGTGGGCGAGCGGTTTGCTGATGTCAGCGTTGTGAACAGAGTGCCCCATGGTGGCGGTGGGGTTGTGGTATGGGCAGGCATAAGCTACGGACAACGAACACAATTGCATTTTATCGATGGCAATTTGAATGCACAAAGATACGTGACGAGATCCTGAGGACCATTGTCGTGCCATTCATCCGCCACCATCACCTCATGTTTCAGCATGATATTGCACAGCCCCATGTCGCAAGGATCTGTACACAATTCCATGAAGCTGAAAATGTCCCAGTTCTTCCATGGTCTGCATACTCACCAGACATGTCACCCATTGAGCATGATTGGGATGCTCTGGATTGACGTGTACGACAGCGTGTTCCAGTTCCTGCCAATATCCAGCAACTTCGCACAGCCATTGAAGAGGAGTGGGACAACATTCCACAGGCCACAATCAACAGCCTGATCAACTGGTGCTCACACTAGATACTGACTGGTTTCTGATCCAGTGATGGCCTCTACCTTTTTTTTTTTTTTTTTTTTAAGGTATCTGTGACCAACAGATGCATATCTGTATTCCCAGTCATGTGAAATCCATAGATTAGGGCCTAATTAATTTATTTCAATTGACTGATTTCCTTAAATGAACTGTAACTCAGTAAAATCTTTGAAATTGTTGTATGTTGCATTTATATTTTTGTTCAGTGTATTTAATTTACTATCACAGGATATTTATTTCTTAGTTCATTACAAGTGAAATGAGGACTATGTATTTATACAAATACATACTACTGTATATCACATTGATTTTCTATGCAACAATGGTGAATTATCAGTATTCCATATGTGGGTACACATACATATTATACATGCTATTTGTTACTCAGGGTGGCACTGTTGTTTCAGTGATTGAATTGATTTACATTTGACATTGCTATTTGATTAAGACACTACATGGAAGTAAACTATAGCAAGTACAACACATGAACAGTATTAGGGATATGACTGAAGCAGAATACCTTATTCGGAAAGGCACAAATAATGACTTCAAAATGAATAATCCAAAAAGCACAAGGATAAAGCAACATTTTAAATAAACATATCCAAAATTCCAAAGAAATGACAAGTCTGTGAAATCAATATTAGTAGCCTACTAAAGTGTAAAACTTAGGAATGAAAATGCACATGGTGTGATTTCAGATCGGATGGGCGCGATCTCGACTCAGTTTGTGGTCTCCGTTAGTTGTGCACGTCTGGAGCTTGTCAAATGTAACATTAACTAAGACACTACATCATATAAGCTACATTTTCCACTCCTTAAAATGTCTATATTAATGTATCACACGATTCACACGTAATGATTGCCATGTATTCATTTATAAACCAACCTGAGCATGATGTTAAATTCCTGACCTGAAGTAATGATTTCACAGCGGAGCTAGTCTATTCACCTCTAAAAGTTGACCACATTTATTTTCACATCACTGATTAAGGTAAGTATCTGGTTAAGACTTTATCCCCCCCCCCCCCCCTTTAAACTGTACTAAGTAAATGTGAATGTACCATTATTATTATTATTATTATTATTATTAGACTATTATTATTCTTTTCCCACTATTTCTCTAATTCTGTACATGTAATTTAACTAAATAATTATGTCCTCCACATTATGCTTAAATATGTGTGCACAAATCAGCCTCGAGTGTAAAATTCCTGATATATTTGTGGGACTTTCACCTATGTTTGTATTTAATGTTCACTGCAAAATGTGTGCTTGACATTTCACAATTGCTCGACACCTCGTGCCTCAGTTAACAACATATTCAACAGTTCATGAGCCTGCATATTCAGCTTCATCTGGTAAGCAAAAAATATGTAAAATAATAATATAATGTAATAATAATAGCACAATAATAATAATAATTAGTATTATTTTTATTAGGCTATTATTATGAATAGTCATATACAAGCAGAGTTGGGAGGGTTACTTTTGAAATGTATTTCACTACAGATTACAGAATACATGCTGTCAAATTTAATTTGTAACGTATTTTGTTAGATTACTCAAGGTCAGTAACGTATTCTAAATACAGTACTTTGGATTACTTCTCCAGCACTGGTAGATTTTTTCTCTTGTTTTGACTGCAAAAACTCTGCCAGTACAGTAAGACAAAATACACGTTTAAAATACATTATCTGAAAAAACTAAATATGATCCAACATGAATTTTCTTGATTAAAAAATATGATCGTGCCTGGTAACATGTGCATGTAAAATGGCTAGAAATAGCATTTTAGCTTAGCGTAAAGCTGACAATTTACACAAGGTTTATTTCGATTTCTTCTGCTCCAAACTTACTTCAAACTTATTTTCATACGTCTGCTCGTATGAATGTAACGCATCATAAGAATTGCATTTGCATTTGCATTCATAATGCATTTTGGATCGCATCATTTATAGGTATAAATGTTTTCCATCTGAAAGGACTAAATATTAAATGAAACAAATGACAATAAAATGCAAAGTAATCTCTTCAGTAATCAAAATACTTTTTGAATGTATCTGTATTACAATTACCAATGATTTAAATTGTAACTGTAGTGGAATACAGTTACTTATATTTTGTATTTTAAATACGTAATCCCGTTACATGTATTCCGTTACTCCCCAACACTGTATACAAGGCATTTTTTATTTATAAAAACTATACATGTAATGTTAAATTCTAAAAATGGGTGTTTCATTTAGTTTTGTCGTATTTCCGGTTTAAGCATACAGTTCTATCTGAATACAGAGACAGATACAGATAATTTTGCGATAGTAACGGATAGAGATACAAATATAGATAATGGCTGCGCTGCTCACCCCTAAACAGTATGATATGACTATTGTCATTTGGGTCTACTACTGAAATTGTGGATCTATTTAAACTCAGTATGTGCCTGAGAAATTTCAGTGTGAAAGTAATGAATCCTTTTCTAGATTTGTTGCATCATCTCTTTGATATATGAAAAATAAAACATTTAAATATATTTTATTCTATTATTTTCTGATTGTTTTGAAAATATTTTGAACATTTTACACTATCTGGCCATTTTTTAGATCCATTTGTGATAGATATATACGTGCCAGGTCTCTAAAGACCTGAATATGTAAGAGTGTTTGGTGAAATTCCCACAGCTTTAAAAAGGTAAAAAATATATCTCTGAACCCAGAAAAGTCATATTGAAACTCAAAAGTTAAACAGAGAAAAGTGAATATACGGAGGATAACAGATTAATTTGCCATCTTCCTTGTTCCTCAAGCTGTGTTTTATCACAAACAAAATGGAGTGGATAAAAACACTACTTTATGTAGACATTGCCCATCTGCTGTACTGAGTATGGAGTCTGTACTGAGTATGTGTGTTTTGGGAAGGGATGAGATGCTATTTCAGTCCTGCAATCACAGAGATGAGAGTATTCTCTGCAGAGCCATAGAAATAATGCCTCACAATAGAAACAATGTCTGTTTCTAAAATCAACCTCCGTAAATGGTCAAAATTAACACAGACCCACCTGATCAGCTAGAAAAGAGAAAGAGAGTCAAAGAGAAAGAGAGAGAAAGGTTGCAGAACAAATGCGATTAGGCAGAATAATCATGAGACACTGATACTGATCCCAGAGCAGATTCGCTGGCATGAACAGATTGGCACAATTAGACAGGAAATGGCTATTGACATCATCAGTCATGTGGAGGGCACAGATGGGCTCTACCCAGGAGACAAGCAGGTGAAAGCAAGAGAAAATATTTGAACCAACTATCATAGCAGAGAACATTTTAAATTGGTAGATAACACACCCAAAACACATACCAATTGGCAATTATTTATTATTGTTTTAAGCATAAATCTAACCAAATTTAGTGAGGTAAGAAACAAAACTGTTTGCCAATGGGGTAAGAAAGTAACTTAATTCGCAAACTCAAAAGTCATATTGTTAAGTCTTACATCACTGCTGACATATAAGAGGTCTTTCTATTATAAAAACACACTGTACATTTCAGAACTCAGAATTTAATCCCCAATGCAATAAAAGCATTTATTGAAACCAAACTGCCAAATTGCCTCTTTCTCTACATCCGTATATTAGTGATGTCACAAAGAGTACTCATTAATTCATGACCACCTCTACAGCAACAATGCCTACTTTAAAATCATCGCACCCATGGCCCTGCCCACTGGTGCTCACTTCATAAACAGAGAGACAGAGAGGAGGACAAAAGGCCTACTGTGGCCACACTACTCCTGAATGCCAAATGGGACCCATCTGGACTATTTTGAATTATTTTTGTATATAGGCATGCCCTACACAGATGTCTTTGACTGTTGCCATGTCTCTAGCATGCTTTTAAAAGAAGCAATGTCTGACTACCACCCTGAGTGACTCCAGCCAGGTTCCCAAAGCATCCAATTGGCCCGGTTGCTAGGGTGGGTAGAGTCACGTGGGTTACCTTCCTCACGGTCGCTTATAAGGTGGCTCTCGCTCTTGATGGGGCGCGTGGTGAGTTGTACGTGAATGCCGCGGTTAATATCGTGAGCTTTCACATGCGCTAAGTCTCTGCGGTAACATGCTCAGCAAGCCATGTGATAAGATGCGTGGGCTGACTGTCTCAGTAGTGGAAGCAACTGAGATTAGTCTTCCGCCACCCGGATTGAGGCGAGTCACTGCACCACCACAAGGAATAAGAGTGCATTGGGAATTGGGCATGCCAAATTGGGGAGAAAAGGGGATAATATCCCACCCCCCCACCCCCAAAAAAGTATGCAATGTCAAGTTTCAACTCTGAAGAGAAGATGAGGTTTCTTGTCCTGAGATTTTGGTGTATGTAAACATACACTAGATGGACGTCTTTGACCATTTTGATTTGTTTCCAGCGATGTGCACCTCATTGCAGGATATGACTGGAAACTAGATGTGTGCGTCTTGTGATGCAGTCATAAAACAAGTCAAGCTTTGCCAAGGAATTGACACTAAAGGATATGGGGCAGTTAAAACCTGTTGATGCTCATTGACCCCACCCATGGGCCTGACTTTACTTTGCTTAAATGAGTTCACATTTAATATCTAGTGTGCTGTTCAAAATTGTTCATAATGTTGACAAATTATACATATGTGTGTGTGTGTGTGTGTGTGTGTGTGTGTGTGTGGGGGGGGGGGGGGTGCATGCACATCAACTGGTTAAAAACACTATTGTGCCCGATCAAAAACGTTAGAAAACAGTTTAATTCATTAATATTTCAAATGTCATGTTTGTTTCATTGTTTATGGTGCTGACATGCTGTTTACATCGGGCACGTCGACACGTCAAAATGTTTCTTTATGTTGGCAACGGCAGTAGTACTGGCAGCGCAAAATGGAATGGGACACCTGTTTACTGTTGCCATGACGCACCGCAACGGACACTTCCATGGTAGACAGCATCATTAATTATAATGGGTTCTTCTACATCGTCCTGTGTAGACAGGGTGTGAGTGTTAACAGTTGTGCTTGAGATGAACAGTTTAATACATTCAGATGCAATGTGTTGGATGTACATTATGTGTAAACACTGACATTTAATTGTATAATGCTGTTGAGGTGCTTAGGCTAAAACCCAGTGTTTCAGACAGAGGGCCAGAGACAGGGTGGAAAATGATCATATATTACTAAATTATGCCTGTTTTAATGCAAACAAACTTTACTATCATTATCAGTGGACCTCAGGGAAGATAATAAAACTATAAATAGCATTTCATGACCCCTTTAAGTAAATGTATCTTGTTTTAAGGATGTTTAGATATTTATCTAGAAAACTACACAAAAATAAGCCATTGCATTTTTTGCAGTGTAAAGAGTGAAAATGGTTTCATGACACTGAAATATTAAATTGGTCTCAAACTTCTCAGTATACTGCATTAATGCACTTACAGATGGGGGTCATATAAGGATATTTCCATCTTAAAGGGCTGTTCTTCATATGACATTCATAGGACACATGGACTCTTTCATATAATGAATTTATGGGCAGCTTCTCGACATCCATTTGTGTGATATTCCATTATTCATATTTTCCACAGCTGTGGGCTCTCTACAAATGTGTTTGTATTATGAGGGTTAGCTTATGCATCATACAAATATTATGTGTTTCAAGTGCTAAAACAGACTTTGATAAGAGTTTCTGTAATACAAATTTAAGAGGATCCAAACACCATCAATGTTTTATTAGACTTTGTTTTTTAACTGCCTGAAAACTGCTTGTATAAAGGCCCATTAAACTGCTCTACAAATACAATTTTCTTCTTTGTGTTGAAGTATTTCCTATTGAAACAGGAAGTTGGGTTAGATCATTTTAAAGGGTTGACCTTTTAGGACATTTTACAGCTTTTAGACCAAGTTACTTCAGTTTAATCTTTAGTTTTTGTTCCAGCCTGGCTAAACCACACATAGATAGCTTATAACATGGATGAAAGCAATAAACAGTGGTGGCCTGTCAGAGGAGGCAAGGAATGCTGAGCCTCCTCAAAAATATATTAAAAATGGATGTAACGACAAAAGTAATCAAATTATCTGTTGTTTTAATCCATTTACCTACTTAAATACATAACTCAGATGCCTTTAATGGAAAAATATGTATTTTTATACATATAAAATGATGGTTCATTGAAGATACCCATGGTCATCATTGGGAGAGCGCTGATGTGTCTAAATGGTAGGCTGTCAAATTATTGCCTAACTATGTCGTGTCTTTGACCTCATGTCTACTTACTGTTGTATAAGTATCAGTGACAGGTGGTATTTATATTTAAGGGGGAGGGGACATTCTCATGCTAGAAAGCATTTTATTAGACAACATTTTGTTTAAGCCCCTGTGGATGTCATCAATAACAATATACAGTATTTGGCCCATTTTCCAGGAAGAGAAAGAAGCATTTATATGCTAGTATGTTTTTATTTAACATTTTATTTTGTCTATATATATCTATATCTATCTATCTGTCTATCTATCTGTCTATCTATCTATCTATCTATCTATCTATCTATCTATCTATCTATCATATATATATATATATATATATATATATATATATATATATATATATATATATTGTTTATTAAAAGTTTATTTTAACTTTTAGGAGTACACTAGCATATAAATAGCTTCAAAGCAGACATGGAGTAAAAATACAAAATTTAATTTTTTTATTTCATGGAGTAGCTTTAAACTAATAATGACAAAAAAAAAAAAAAAAAAAAAAGAATAAAAAGTAATTGGTTCTGTATCCATGTCATAATCAAATACAGTTGACACACTTAAATCTCTTCTTTAAATATCATTGGATTGGCAACACTTTACAAAAAGGTTTCATTTGTTAACATTAGTTAACAACATTAGTTAACATTCAACATACATTGATTGAATTGGTTTATAATATACAAATAATCAAAGTTTACAAATGGTAGTTTTTTTGGTAATACTTGAAGTTATATTTCACAATCCACAAATTTTGTAGATTAAACTTTGTCTGTAATTTAAAAAAAAGAAGAGACCCACCAATCCAGACTTCACTAACAAAAAAGTACCAAACATGGACACTATTTTTTCACCATTATCACGATTGTTCTCATTTGTTTTTTTATTGAGGTCTATAAGCTAGTATATTTTTATATATAATGTTTTTTTATTAGATAATTCCAGAATAAACAAAACTATGTGTAATAGATGACTGGGTTTTAGGGTCTTTCCCAAAAAAGATAAAGAGATTAAAAAAAAAAAGATTATTATGGAGAAGTGCAAAGTTAAAGGATATCACAAATGCCTGTGTGTTTAAAAACTTAAAAACTTATGAAATACACTTGACACAGATATTTTTAAAATCTTATTATGTATACAGTATAATTGACACAAGGGTTTTCTCTTTCCTTTTAAAGAACATACAACAACAACAATAATAATTTTTATCAGATTCCTCAAAAAAATCTACTTTCAATCTTGAACACAAACTCTCCATTATTGTTTAATTAAAAACAAACAAAAATAATATAGTATACGCATATACCACCAGAATGCATTATTTAGTTTTTTTTTCATATACATATATATATATATATATATATATATATATATATATATATATATATATATATATATATATATATAATTTTCCCCATCTCAGCACATTTCGACAATATCAGCAAAATTCATCAATAAGGAGGGTTACGCCTTTACTAGAGGTGGGACCGTTTTCCTTACCTGTAGTCAGACCACTAACTGTCACTGATCAGTAAACAAACATACTGTTGTGAATTAAGAATGATTTTGCTATAGTTTGTGCTATAACATCTGATCTCTATTGATCAAAACAATCCATAACACTGCCTGTGGGATATTTCTCTGCTAACAATCCTTTATCATGCAACCCAGTCATGTGGACATGCAATTCTATTGATGTGTGGCTGTGTACACCATGCAAAGTGCAGTGTTTTAAAATAGGGAGGAAGAGGGGGGGATGTTCTTCATGCGACATAATCATCTTTATGACCTGGTCAGATGACAACCTTAATCATCATTCAGGACAGCTTCCTGTAACTTCTACTTCCTGTAACAGACATGAGTCCACTTATGGTATGACAGACAGCAGCAAAGCCAACATGGTCTCATAGTGAAAACATGACTCTATATACAGTTTTGCAAAATTGTTATATGTGTCTCCAGGTACAATTACGTGCAGTTTCCAGGTGAAATTAACACTAGAGGTGCTACAACAACTGTGTTTTATTCACTTTCTCACAAATCATGACTTCAGTGGCTGATTATGACTTTATAAACACTTATTTTTCTCTCTATTACTCAGACCCTTCAATGTTATGATATCAAGACACTTTTACACTTTTGAAAAATTATCAATTTTAACACTTGTATTTCTGACCCACCTACATATATACACTTATTCCAATATGATTAGCTTGCATGGTAGCGTACCTCATAGAGCGTTGGACTTTGAACTCGGAAGACCAGAATTCAAGCTGACATGTGACACGACAGAGACACAGGAACGACGCAAATTGCCGTGGTTGCTTCAGAAAATGTGCTTTTCATCACCCATCTTCATTTTAAAACGCTATCGGTTACGGTTAGGTGTTAGTTAAGGATGTCTGTTTTGTTAAACTCTCATTTCTCTTTTCAGGCACTATTGGTTAAGTTTAGGGTAAAGTTTTAGTTTAGGGAGGTACGTTTTATTAAATCCTCCATCTAAAAGTCACCTTAAAAACCTTGTCTGATTACAACCTAATTTCGCTCAGTTTTGGCACCCCCTTCTGGACATTTCCCTTGAAAAGTGCAACCACACAAGTTATGAAGCACGTAATTTCAGTTTTGCAAAAACTTTGCAATGCTCACGTAAATTTCACGAGACCAGGCTGGCAACATCCTTCTCAGGTTTCATCAATCATTCTCTCTTAGGCCCGAAACATATTCCGCGAAAGTATGTGAATGCAAACACTTTTACATGTAAATTACATTTACATTTATTCACTTAGCAGATGCTTTTATCTAAAGTGACTTCCAGTGCATTCAAGGTATACATTTTATTAGTTTACGTTTACCCTGATAGCCTAATCGAACACAAGACATTGGCATTTCTTGCTTCATACTTTACCACTTGAGCTACGGGAACTCTTCAAGCTATGCAAGCTCGATTTTTACACGGAAATATTTCAAAATGCAATAATGCAGTGCAAGTACATGTCGGATTCTCAGCATTGCCACAAGGGATGCTAGCGGGCATTAGTGCAAACTTCTGCAGTCAGATTTCCCAACTACTGTCATGACTGAGCAACAATTTGAAGATAATCTTGTTTAGTAAGCCAGTTAATGTTAGTTAAACTGTCAACATGTTTATGTAACACATGAATAGTTACACGTGTGGTTTAATGGCAAGAATAATTGAAGGTAACTCTATTGTCCTCCCCTTGGATACTGAGGTTTGATACCGCCAGAGGAACGCAAGAATGCATATTAAGGGGCCGTACAAAAAGAACAAGTGTTGTGTCCGTCCACATGTTTTTTTCAATTGTTTTTCTATGTAAACATGTGCTATACAGCTGTCTTTGACTGTTTCATCCCCGTGCCTCACTGTTTTTTTCACCGTTTCGGGCAGAAGCGCTGTTTTTTGAGAAGCGGTGATGTTAACAAGAACGTAAACTTTTAAAAACTTATCTCGAACACCTGTGTTCTATTCATTGCACTGCGTCTAGCTTTTTTCTTATAGCGCAAGAATGCCTTTGCTTTGAACGGCCCCTTAAGTATGTTTAATAGCAGAGCATGCTTGCGATGTGTTGGCCGTGCATTAATGTTTATGTATTTGCATAAGGTATGTTTCTGGACTTACTGTCTGCACAGACCACAATCAGCAAACTTTTCTTGCTAAAATGTTGCAACAATGTTTCTCCATGTAGCTGAGCTGCATCGTTTCAACATTACCATTGTGCACATTCCATAACCAACTCAGCTAGTCCGCTGAGGGCAGGGTGTGGAGTTGGAAATTCTTGAGACACGTGGCGACTCCACTGATCTGATCTGACATTATCGCAGCATGTATTGAAAACACATGTATATTTGTCTAGTGAGCACTTAAAAACCAATGCTTCCTTTGAAGTACACAACCACTTTCACGTAATACAGGAGGAGTCACAATCATTCACAATCATAATCAAATTATCAACACTTTTCTGTGGTTTTTGAGCCTTTCATTCTCCAACTTTAGGCGTAAAATCCATTTCTAGGATGGCGATTATCGTATGTCGGTCCCACATTGAAAGTGTGGGGCTCTTTTTCTCTTTAGAGCACATAGTTTCATCTCTTTCTCACTGCTGGTGTATTACCTTCTCATCCCAAATAGTGCTCATATTGTTGAGGGTCCTCAAAGATTTACTGAAAATGTGACTGTGTTAGTACACGTTTATTTACAACCAGAGTAAATACATGTTGTGTTTTCTTTAAAATGGCCCCTGAAACCTGTTTGCGAAGCGGATTGTGAAAATTGTACAATAAATGAGAGAAAGAGACAGAGAGTGTGATACAGCTGGTCTTCATAGGCATTCAGTAGAGGTCATTTTCATGATTATAAAAGCTTCAAAACAAACATGAGAACACAAGAGGCTCTTTTAGTTGTTTTGTTCACGGGGACCAATTCCGTAAAATAGTTTTCATGCTAAAGGGGCCTGTACCGACTAATTTTTTACTGCTGCTAATAACAAGATTTGCTCTATAAACACCAGGGTATTATTTAATAAATAAATATAATCTAAAATTAAATTTTTGAATGCATAAAAACAAACATGTTTTGTTGGTTGGGGTGGATAGTGAGTTGAAAGCAGATACTCATAGCTATTGTTACAATTATTCATGGAACATGTCTTTGATACCTTTTTTCCACCACAGACATAAAGACAAGCTCTAGGGGTGCCATATATCAAATAGGAGACAAAAAAGTACAGAGATCTAAGAAAATTCCATGATATTGTTCCTATTGACGTCAAAAAAAGTGTTGCATTTACCGGTTTCCTTTAATGTTTGTTTGCATGTTTGTTTTGGCAATGTATCTAACCCTGACCCTCCACAATCCAACCCAGTCCTATACACAGTCCCAATTGGTGGAAACGCCTGTCAATTATCGCCTAAGCAAGACTGTGACCATTGAGAGAAGGTAGAGGTTGAAGCATGGAAGATTCTGGCTGCTTCTGCCTTTGACCACCTTCTTGTTCTCTGACGGATAGGCATAGACTTTGGGTGTGTCAGTGTTAGGGACTGTTACACGGGAGCCGCGGGAACATTGGTCCTCAGCACACATTCCACTACCTGAACCGCTGATGTCATCACCTATAAACAAGAACAAAATGAGTGATTTCATACTCATGAGATTTCAGGAATGTTCCAAAGCAGTGACTACCATCCAGGAGAAATTGATAAGAAGTTTGAATGAACCAATTTGCTAAAATGAATTAGTCTTCCCAGCTTTCACTAATTTGAAAACAGATGTAGCTACTGTAACAATACTGAAAAATTTAGCTACCATTTTCAGCAGTGCTATCTATAGTAGTTAACTAAGCTCAATATTTCAGTAGTTTTAGAGGCCTTTCAAACCGAACATGTTTTTGCTGCGTCTTTGAACATATTCGGTGTAAACAGCCCTTAATAATAGCTACACCTGTTTTTAAGTCTTTTTTTTAGTGAATTGGTCTGATCCGTTTTAACGAATTTGTTCATTTATTCAGTTCATTTCAATTATTCAATTAAAAAAAGATTCCCTAATTCACTTGCCAAGCTACATTTTTAGTAGTGTAATACTAACTACATCTTTCGAATAAGTTTAAGCTGGGAGGTCCAATTAAATTAACGAATTGGTCCGATTGATTTTACTGAATTGGTCATTTCATTCGGCTAATTTAAAGGTGAATTTTGTAATTTTTGCACTACTAGTGGCACCAAATGGAATCACAAAAAAAAAAGTACGTTTTCAAACAACCTTTGCCAACACCCCTTAGACTCATCATGCCCTTTTGCACTGTCTGATTCCCTATGAACAAATAGGCCATAGTAATAAAAGGTGATAAACTTTTAACATCGTAATAAACAAGACCACTATAACATATACAAACTGGACAGAAAGCATGGCAGAGGAATCAGGTCATCCGATAGCATCGCCAGATTGTATGGCAGCTAGGTGTGCAGTGCATCCAGCACATGAGGTAGGATGGTTTTTCTGGTAACTAGTAAGTGTAACGATACATATTCGTGTATCTTACGAATTTATCTGTAGCTCTACAGTAATGAGCTAATTTGTATGACAATACCTTTAGTGTAGCATACCTGTCGAGAAGCTACTCGGCAAGTTTGCCATCTCCATCGAACCCCAAAAATTCCCTCAAAGTCCTCCACCTTGTAAATGTGACGCCAGCATTAACTCTGCTTTTATCCGTTCACTGTCTCTGTCTTTTAGCAAGTCTTTGAATTTGGCTTTAACATCTGTAGGTGAAGCTAAATTTATTTTCCTTTGTAGACGTCTGCCATGGATGTTCATATTTCCCCGAACGCAAATATTCCCATGAAGCCATTCACATCTGGAGTGAACATTTGCACGCCAACATAGTGAGGTTTTTTCTTTTACGGTGAGTGTGTTGTTTATTGTTTTTTCTTCGCCCTGCAATGAAATGCTCTGACCAATAAAATATGAGCTTCATGTGTCACATGCCACTGCAGTTCCCAAAACCAGCACAACTGGTGGCGCTAAAGCACAGAAAGCTGTTTTGACCACCAACATTAAATGCTGAAGTAACTCAAGGAATAAATCCTGAACCAGCAGAGAGGATGTGTATTTAATTTGCATCAAATGCCATAAAAAATTCTCGTATGGGTTCTCTTAACATGTTAATGATACTGCTGCATCACTGCCTTGCATCCCCTTTAAAAAAAACTCTCTGATTTTACATGGATAGTCTTCATAATTTATTCCATATTGCTGCATTTTTTGCCTTTGTATTTAATTTTATGTGAGTTCTCTTATATCTCTAATATAACATACAGTATATTGCAGAATATTTGCCTTTGTGTCACTTTTTTTAATAAGCAACTTTATTTATCTTAAGGGTTTTTCTTCACCAAATTAATTATATTAATATTATTTCTGTGACTTGCAGTGCACACTGTATGTATGTCTTTGTATCAAATTGCCTTTGTATACCAAAAAAACATGGTCATGTTGGTTGTCGATTAGCGGCACCTATTGTAAAGGCGTGAATGTGTGAATGCTGATCATTTGCCTCGCTTTTGATGTGAAAGGGCCATTCATAAAAAAATGTTTTGCATTATTGCGTCGCTACTGGTGTGCAAAGGCCTTAAGACTGTTATTTTGTCAGATAAATAATGTTCTGACTTTAGTAAAATTGTATAATTAAAAAGACTTGGTGCTGTTAAACAGCTTGTATGTAGTTGCATGTAGTTGGTTGCTTGTAGTGTAGCTTATTACTTTTCCCACTGGGTCGCTTGACTGTAGTTTTAAAACTTTAAATTATAGCTTGTAGCTTTGCAACCAACAGTTTTAAAGTGTCTTCCTCAACACTGAGACATTTAATAGCAAAATCCACAACAACAGGTCAAGCTTCCTTTTAAATCTTTCTCTAAAGTGGTTTACTCACTGGTGTCCTGGAAATCCACGTCATTTCCATTGATAGCGAACTTCAGTCGGTTGATCATGATCCTGAGTTGCATGATCTGTTTGCGTACGGTCATGTCTGGTTTGGTGACGTCAATCTCTACCTCAGGATTATTAATCTGGCTGGCTAATCCGTCTCCCATCACCTCTGGTAGATACCTGATAGAACACAACACAAAAAGAAATATACTGCTGAATTACAACCAAATAACCATACAAGTAAATAACTATACAACAAATAACTACAAGCCTGAGTGACTCACACAAAATAACTACACAGCTGAATAACTCGTCAATTTAAGGGGGTCATATCAAGAGGAATCAAATTTTCCTTGATATTTTAACATTTAAGAGGTCATTGTACTATAAAAACATACTGTAAATTTCAGAACTCAAAACTTTATCTCTAGCCCAAAAAGAGCATTTATTGTTTCCACCCTGAAAAAACAACTAATTTTATAATCGGTCCCATAGTGATGTAGGAACGGGGCTAATTTGAATAGGCCCCACCTCAACAACATAAATAATCGTTGCAGTGAATTCATAGAGAGAGAGAGCGGCTGAGGGACTGTTAGTTTTTGTGTTTGTTTGATATGTAAGCAATTGTATAGTCAGCCATTTTAATCACATAATAAACCATGGTTAGTACTCCAACTTGGAGCAAATCATGCTTACTACACGATTACTTACCAAAGAAATACATAATTGGCCACAAAATATTGATTTGACACTTATTATTTTTATTATGTAAGAAGAACATGTAGTGCAGAGTGCAACGAAAGACAATGATGAAGTATTTGTTGTAAGGCTGCCAGCTGTCTCATTTTAGCCAGGACATCCTCTGTTTTGGCCGCAATTAATGCATTTGGATGCCTACTGTCCCATATTTAAGTTGAGATTCGACTGAGGGAGACCATCTCCACCGGTCAACCAGCGAATCGATCGAGGTGGAATCAACCCCAGCCGGTGAAAAATCCCATATTTTTTCTTGAACGCTTTCATTCTTTCATTCATGACCCCTTTAATATCTACACAACAGATAGGAACACGAGACTCAGATCACAAAACACAGTCTCTCTAAGAACAAACATTACAGGTGCATCTCAATAAATTAGAATGTCGTGGAAAAGTTCATTTATTTCAGTAATCCAACTCAAACTGTGAAACTCCAGTATTAAATAAATTCAATGCACACAGACTGAAGTAGTTTAAGTCTTTGGTTCTTTTAATTGTGATGATTTTGGCTCACATTTAACAAAAACCCACCAATTCACTATCTCAAAAAATTAGAATATTTTGACATGCCAATCAGCTAATCAACTCAAAACACCTGCAAAGGTTTCCTGAGCCTTCAAAATGGTCTCTCAGTTTGGTTCACTAGGCTACACAATCATGGGGACGACTGCTGATCTGACAGTTGTCCAGAAGACAATCATTGACACCCTTCACAAGGAGGGTAAGCCACAAACATTCATTGCCAAAGAAGCTGGCTGTTCACAGAGTGCTGTATCCAAGCATGTTAACAGAAAGTTGAGTGGAAGGAAAAAGTGTGGAAGAAAAAGATGCACAACCAACCGAGAGAACCGCAGCCTTATGATTGTCAAGCAAAATCGATTCAAGAATTTGGGTGAACTTCACAAGGAATGAACTGAGGCTGGGGTCAAGGCATCAAGAGCCACCACACACAGACGTGTCAAGGAATTTGGCTACAGTTGTTGTATTCCTCTTGTTAAGCCACTCCTGAACCACAGACAACGTCAGAGGCGTCTTACCTGGGCTAAGGAGAAGAAGAACTGGACTGTTGCCCAGTGTTCCAAAGTCCTCTTTTCAGATGAGAGCAAGTTTTGTATTTCATTTGGAAACCAAGGTCCTAGAGTCTGGAGGAAGGGTGGAGAAGCTCATAGCCCAAGTTGCTTGAAGTCCAGTGTTAAGTTTCCACAGTCTGTGATGATTTGGGGTGCAATGTCATCTGCTGGTGTTGGTCCATTGTGTTTTTTGAAAACCAAAGTCACTGCACCCGTTTACCAAGAAATTTTGGAGCACTTCATGCTTCCTTCTGCTGACCAGCTTTTTAAAGATGCTGATTTCATTTTCCAGCAGGATTTGGCACCTGCCCACACTGCCAAAAGCACCAAAAGTTGGTTAAATGACCATGGTGTTGGTGTGCTTGACTGGCCAGCAAACTCACCAGACCTGAACCCCATAGAGAATCTATGGGGTATTGTCAAGAGGAAAATGAGAAACAAGAGACCAAAAAATGCAGATGAGCTGAAGGCCACTGTCAAAGAAACCTGGGCTTCCATACCACCTCAGCAGTGCCACAAACTGATCACCTCCATGCCACGCCAAATTGAGGCAGTAATTAAAGCAAAAGGAGCCCCTACCAAGTATTGAGTACATATACAGTAAATGAACATACTTTCCAAAAGGCCAACAATTCACTAAAAATGTTTTTCTTATTGGTCTTATGATGTATTCTAATTTTTTGAGATAGTGAATTGGTGGGTTTTTGTTAAATGTGAGCCAAAATCATCACAATTAAAAGAACCAAAGACTTAAACTACTTCAGTCTGTGTGCATTGAATTTATTTAATACACGAGTTTCACAATTTGAGTTGAATTACTGAAATAAATGAACTTTTCCACGACATTCTAATTTATTGAGATGCACCTGTACATTTACATGTAAAACTTAGTGACCAAGTTCGAGTGTAATATAAAATACTCTACAGAGAGCAGGCCTGTTTTAGAAGCTGTGGTATACGTACTGAAGACATTCTGATTTGAGGAGTTTGAATGTGTTTCTGTTAAAACTGAGGTATAATAAGCTAATGTAAAAATGCATTTACCTATCAACACTCATGCCGTTCCAACATCTGTCTACCTCACTGAGTCCAATCTCACGATCCACACACATTTTACTGGGCAAATGAACCCAATACTGCATCATATCCCTCAACATTCTGGAAACATCTGATAACTGAGAAACGGAGAGAGAGGATTCATGGGTCACTGTTACAAATGAGATGTATTTGATGGAACATGAACATCTAGTAGATATCACCACATCACACAGTCAAACACTCACTAGTTTCTCCAGTTGAGCTCCAGGGGTGCTGCTGACCTCGTCTGCTGTGTTTCTCCCACGTTTGATCTGGTCCTCAGTGATGGAGCTCTGAGCAGGAGAACCACATGCCTGGAACACCTGAAGAACAAACTGTCACATCAGGGACTATAGTAGAACATGGGTCTCAGGGTTTGTGTTGGGGTTTGGGATAGGTTTGATATAAGAGCACTGGTTAGTTCTGGTTTATTTTTTACAATCTTAGAAATCACTTACAAACATAAAAATGATAAACCATGGAATTCATTGAAGTACTTTGGAATGCCATGAAAATATGGATCGTGGCAATCATAAAGTGCCATGTTATCAAAGTACCATGGTATTACCATTTGATACCATCATTATTCTCTAGTTCTGCCATAGTTATTTTTGTTAGGGATAGAGCAGAAGTGTAAGATTCATTTTAGGGAAACTGTTTATGGTTGAAGTAGGTAAATGTTAAGAATTAGAAATAAGGGATAGGATTATGGTTGAAGAAAAGGTTAAAGATGAAGGCTTTTAAGGTTTATAGTTTGTCACCTTATTGTTAAAGGTATTGAGGTTGTCTTGCATGTAGAGAATAGCCTCAGCAATACGCTTGGGCAGAGACAGAACCACAGAGTCCACACTGTAGGGACGGCTCAGTTTGTCAACGACCTGTAACATAGCATCTACACACACACAAACACAGAATAAACGTCTTTTACATTGGGTTGGCACTTGCAGCTCTATTTTAAAAACTTACCATAAAATTACTATCATAAAAAAGACTGTGTTCCTTTGTGCACATGCACTCTTAAACATAAAGGTTCTTCAATGCGTCTTTGCAGAACATAAGGTTAAAAAATGGCCTTCTTTTTGCCAGGAACCATTTTTTCACTTTATAGGGTTCTTAAATTGGCTATTTCATTCTTTGGAGATTAGAAATGTTCTTGATGTTACATTACAGGTTTTTCAGGAACATATAGTTTCTACAGAGTCTATAATCTATAACAGAGAAAAAAGTGAAACCCTCTTTAAAAACTTCTATGGCATCTGGCTATAAAACTCATTGTGGAACTTTTGTTTTTAAAGGAACATTTTGACTCATCCCTCTTTTCTTTAAATAAGTAACAAATCGAAGTGACCATGAGGCAAGTGAATGGAGCCAATTTTTGGAGGGTTAAAAGGCAGAAATATGATGCTTATAATTTAATAAAAGCACTTACATTATTTTGTTGTTGTTGAAAGTCTATTATTTGAGTTGTAAAGTCATTTAAATCATCGTTTTGGGTTTACGCCGTTCAGTCGTCATGGCTACAAAGTTGCAAAATTTGATATAACTTTACACAGAAAATGTTACTAAGTGATGTTATCACAATAAAATTATGTTAACACACATTTTTTTTTTCATGTTTACATCTTGTGGTTATACTTTTTAAACAGTGAGTATTTTAGCATTTACGGATTGGCCGCATTAACTTCCATTGTAAGTGCCTCACTGTAACCCAGATTTTTTCTTTTTAAGAAAAGGAGGGACAAATTGAAAATAATTTTGTAGTATTCAACAAGACAATATATCACAAATGCTGTTGACTGAGTTTAACTTCTATTGAACCCAGAGTACTCCTTTAAGATTATATACATACGGCATTTAACCTATAATGTACCACCTGTAGCTCTGTGGTGACAACCTCATTTTTTCTATACTGTCCATTGAAGCTATGTCTGTAGGTCCTTGTGCATGTAATTCTAATAAAGGATCCAACTTGGTCCTGCCCACCTGCCAGGTTCTTCCACTCAGAGTTGAGATCCGCTTGATTGGCGAGGCAGCCCTTCATTACGTTCTTACAGTAGTTTGAGCAGGGCTTGGCAAAGGCCACACCACTACAGTGAGGACAGTATGTCAGCTTCATGACAGCACGCACACATTCAGTGCTCAGAGACACCTGCAAGAGAGAGAGAGAGAGACTGATCAACATGTCAATATGCACCAAGAGTAAACATTTATTACTATAACAAGTGATTAATATGATGAGTGATTTATGACTGTAAAATATATTAAGAATTGAATACATTTTAGCAATATTTTAAATGTTAAAGGGATAATTCACCCCAAAAATGAAAATTTACTTTTTTGGAGAAGATATTTTAAAGAATATTGATGCTGCTCTTTTCCATAAAAAGTGGATGGTGACTGAGGCTGTCAATCCCTAACATTCTGATAGACATCTTTTATTTTATTTTTTTTTATTTTTTTTTGGAGAAAGAAATAGAAATATGTGTTTGGAACAACATGGCGTGGATTAAATGATCACATAATTATCATATTGGGGCAAACTATCCCTTCACAAATCATGCCAATTAAGCTTTGTTGACTCTGAAAACATACTTCAGCTTTAACATTCTTACAGTAAGTTTCTACAGTCAGTGTTAAAGGTTCATTTTCATGAAAACTGTAAACACTGTTTCTGTTAAACCATGAAAATTGCTCTGTTTGTTTTGAGCGACCCGCTTAGACCCGCCCAAAAACGTTACTCAACCAATTCCGTGAGTTGTGGGCGGGTTTATCTCTTTGTTTGACCAATGGCAGATCTGAGGCGTATTCAGAAAGCTGTTTTGAAAACAAAGGTTATCAATGCAATTCGGTTTGGTGGTGCAGAAATTACATACTTTAGCTTTAAAGAGCCTGTTAGCTGTGGATATTGACCACAGAAAAGAATACCAGCATATATGAGCCAGACATTATAGTCAGTGACTCCTGCTGAATGAATGTGCATCACATTATGGAGTTAATTAACAGAGGTTCGGGAGGAGCATGTTCATTTTAATCTGAGAAATCACGGCCCGCGAGTAGGAGTATATAAGACACTGCTTACCTGCTTCCCATGACAATTATCCTGACATCCCTCCTCCACCCCATCTCCACTTGTACTCTAGATTAATCATTTATCTAAATGGGTGGGGGGGGGGGGGGGATCAGGACTCGAGTCGAGTCTCGAGCTCCGAGCCCTCCAGTATATGGACAGCAAGCCAAATAAATAAAATAAATGAATACGTTTACCTCTTTTATACAAGATTACGTTAACATACAAACTACTGAAGTCCCAACAGAGAATTAACACACACTCGGACACACACAGAGACACAAACCCTCCCATGCACACATGTATCTTTAATAGACTTGATATAGTACAGTATGTTGGATGAGTACACCAGCATCCAGTGTATGGTGTAAACACAGATTGCATAATCTTTCTGACTGCATCGATGAACGAGATCAGCTCTCAATCTGAACGGATTACAGATGTTCAGATTACACGGTTCAGATTGCATTTAAGAAACACAAGAGATTACAACACCAACAACACCACTCTGTATTGCCTCAGTTTCCCATTTATATTTCTTTTTAACATTGCAAAATTAAAAAGAAAATGGATATAGGCAGAGATGGTAAAGACCAAATGAGTTTTGTAAAAAAATATAAGGAAGAATTAAATACACATTTTAATTGTCTGTGAACAATAATCTCTGTACCCTCCTACAGGAGCCTCATGGGAGGAACTGACAGAGGCATATTTGCAGAACAGAAATATCTCAAAATTATTAGGTGAGACACAACATAATTCAAAGGCTATTTTCTTCAGTTACGAGAGATCGGCAGAGATGCGCATGGCTGCTAAACCATTGCTGTGGTCTAGTAGCACAAGGACGGCAACTGTCATAAAACAAAGATTATTAATAAAGTGTTTGTAGACTGGAATTTATTTAGGGACACAAGGCAAAAGCAAAGCAATGCAGAAAGATCTGGAACGGAAAGTAAATGTTCATAAGATTTGGTTTGGTTCGTAAAAGAAAACTTTGTAAAGGAAATTTACATGTGGCATCCTGTTTGTAAGAGCCACAAATTACTAAGATCAAAATATTAATATGTATTTATTTATATAGATGTGGATTTAATTATAAAGAATAATGTGTAATATAACATTTGAATATTTCTAATGATTTACTTGTGTTAGATAAATTGAAGCTCCAATAACGCTGCATAATGTTAGTGGCGTCATCTCTTTAGGACTTTTAGTTTAAAGATGTGAGCGTGAAGCAAGACAGTTTTTTTGACCATGTAACATTCTCTCTAGCTAATTATTTGTTTTAAAGGGGTCATGAAATAGAGAATCACATTTCCCTTGATATTTAGGCATATAAGAGGTAACTGTACTATAAAAACATACTGTAAATTTCAGAACTCAAAACTTCCTCCCCAGTTTAAAAGAGCATTTATAGTTACCACCCTGCTGAAACATCTCATTTTGAAATCTGTGTGTTTGTGACGTCACAAGACATTGCTCATTTGTATTTACACATCCCACAACATGTGTCATCGCACCCTTGTCCCCACCCACTGCTGTGCAGTTCGAGAGACAGAGAGAGAGCAGGACAGACAGGCCTTGTGTGGCTAACTATTCCTGAACATCAAAGGGGACCCATCTGGACTATTTTTAATTATTTTTGTATATAAACATGCACTAGACAGATGTCATTGACTGTTGTCATGTATTTCACGACACTTTTAAAAGATGCTATGTCAAGTTACAACTCAGAACAGGAGATGCCATTCTCTTTCATTCAGCTACTCTGACTCTTGCTGTTTTGAGCACAAACACGTCCTGTACATGCTCTTTCACACATCTGTGCTATTTTTAATTGTTGGAGTATGTAAACATGCACTAGATGGAGGGCTTTGATAGTTTTGATGTGTTTCTGGTGATGTGCACCTCAGTGCACCTATGTGGATCATTTCACCGTTCTTTGGACTATGTACATACGTTTTTTTTCGGCTCGTATAGCATGGATTATTTGTGAACCAGTCATAATACGATTCAAGCTTTGCAAAGGAAATTTTATTGAAGGATGGGGAAGCTAAAGACATTATTGGACCCAATGCAAAACCGTGAGTAAACAGTTTCATTCATGAATTATTCAAATGTCATGACTGTTTGATAGTTAATGGCACTGCTGTGCTTACAGTAAGTGAACAATTTAATATATTCGGATGCACTGTGTTGAATGCGCATTGTGCGTAAACCCTGAAATGTAGTTTTAGAATGTTGTGGAGCTTTGTTCATTCACTTCCGATTGAGTTTCAAATATGGCTATATTCGAGGGGCTGCACAATGTTAGCCAATCATAACAGTGGGAGTTTACGTTGAAGTTTAAAGGATACTGAGGCCAATACCGAGCATTTCATTCAGAGGGTCAGAGACACGGTGGAAAATTATGACTGTTTTGGTGCAAAAAAAACTTTACAAACATTATCAGTGGATCTCAGGGAAGATAATAAAATTATACAAAAATAGCATTTCATGGCCCCTTAAATAAAACATTCTTATAAGAAGTTATTGGAATACTGGATGTTACTTGCATTCAACTCATGCTCACAATTCATGGTGGTACAAAGAAATAAAGGAATTAGATGGAGTGCTACCACATTGTTGAAAAATAAGTCATGTGACCATGGATCAGCACCGCAACACATGGGAAGAAGATGCATTCTTCTCTGGATATTAATACTGTGCTGTTTAGTTACAAATAGATATGCCTCCTTCAAAGGAGTATAATATGTCTTTAAAGTGAAAATTTTACTGCATCAAAGTTGCCAAAAATGAAGTCATTTAGCCACATACTGAGACGTAAATATGAAAGTCTGTAACTGAAAAAGAAAAAAGAACTTGCATCAGATTCCCACACCCCTTAACACACACACACACACACACACACACACACATACACACACAAACACACTACCCTTCAGGGAGACCTGGCAGTGCTTGTTACCCTGGAATGACTCAACCAAACACTCTTTAATGAGGAGAGAAAAGGAGAACAAGAGATAATAAGATGAGAGAGGGAGATACAGAGAAAACAAAAATGGAGTGAATGTGAGAAGGAGGATGTGTGAAGATGCACAGGGGAGGAGAGAAGAAAAGAGAAAGAGTGTGAGAGAACAAGTCGAGGGAGGATATTATGGCACATCAAAGCTTCTGAGGATCTGTGATTCATCAGATCAGAGCAGGGCCAGATAGAACGAAAGTGTGCTGGCCAGTAGTGCTCTGTTATGACTCCGTAACCATGTTTAGGGGGCTGCTGCAGTTCTTGAATGCCAGGCTGGGAGTTCTAGATTCACCGAACAAATGATGTCCGAATAGAGAATTAATCGTTCTTTTAAAGGAATATTATGGCTTCAATACAAGCTAAGATCAATTGACAGCATTTGTGACACAATATTGATTGCCACAAAGATATTTTCCACCCATCCGTTATTTCATAATCGCTACAGTATGGCACTTACAATAAAAGTGAATGAAGCCAGTTCATAAATATTAAAATACACAATGTTTCAAAAATATTGCCAAAAGATGTAAAAATTATAAGTTTTAAGATGACTAGTCTAATAAAATATCTGTTCTACATGACTTTAGTGTGAAAAAACTGCTTATAGGGTTTACCGGCATTGCATTGTCATGGCAACAAAGCTATAATATTGAATATAACTTTACACAGATAAGGCCAGTAAGTGATTTTCTCACACTAAAATCATGTTCACACATAGAATGTTTACATATTGTGGCTTTACTTTTGAAACGGCGTATATTTGAATGTTTATGGACTGGCATCATTCACTTCCATTGTACGTGCCCTACTGTAACTGCGATTTTTGCTTTTTTTTTTAAATAAACAAGGGAATATTGTTTTTTTGTTTTTGTTGTGGTAATCAATATAATGCCACAAATTCAGCTGACAGAGCTTAACTTGAATTGAACATGGAATATTCTCTATGTCGGTTCTTTTCCAAATTAAAGGGCAAGTTCCCATAAAATGTTTAATTCATCAGTCATTTACTAACCCTCATGACTTCCAAAATAATAAAATAAGTTCTCACATGAACATACTTTTCTCATGCACTAATGAGCTCATACGAACATCAAGATGTTTGCTGAAAATGTTTTAAAACTTATTGTCTGTCTTCAGAAGACTTGGTGTATGATGCATGAGTTGCATTGACTACTTTTATCATACTTTTGGGTCCTTTTTTAAGCTTAAATTGAGGCACTAAAATTCCACTGAAATTGTATTGAAAAGACGGATATTCATTCAAACATCTTGTTTGTGTTCTGCATTAGAAAGAAAGTCATATAGGTTTGGAATGACATGAGGGTGAGACAGAATTAAAATTTTTGGGTGAACTATTCCTTTAAGAACTCAACTCATTCACAAACTGAATGAGTGAGAGAGGTTCTTGAGTTAACATGTCACTCACTTTAGAACTAGTAACGGCAGCTTGGGCTGTTTCTAACCAGTTATTGGAGAATCAAGGATGTGTGTGTGTGTGTGTGTATGTAAGTATGTGTGTGTGTGTAATTAACTCACTAACTGAACTGAAAATCTTTACATTTATTCATGATTCAAAACAAGCAGAGAACTGGTGAGTGGGTTTTAATAAATTGTATTTTGTGGAAAACTTTCCAAAATATTGCAAATACATATTACATATTACATGACAGTTATGTATGAGACTTTTAACATTGTTTAGTGTAAATGCAATCATTATTTTTTGAACTGACAATGAAATTGTGGCTGCTGTACAAAAGGGCAAGTTGCTTAGGACTACTGAACTAAAGCTTATGATACACTCACTGAGCACTTTATTAGGAACACTATGGTCCTAATAAAGTGCATGATATGGTCTTCTGCTGTTGTAGCCCATCTGCCTCAAGATGCGACATGTTGTGCATTCTGAGATGCTATTCTGCTCACTACAATTGAACATAGTGGTTATCTGAGTTACCGTAGCCTTTCTGTCGGCTCAAACCAGTCTTGCCATTCTCCGTTGACCCTCTAATCAACAAGATGTTTCCGTTCACAGAACTGCCACTCACTTGATGTTTTTTGTTTTTGGCACCATTCTGAGTAAACTCTAGAGACTGTTGTGCATGAAAATCCCAGGAGATCAGCAGTTTCAGAAATACTCAAACCAGCCCGTCTGGCACCAACAATCATGCCACGGTCGAAATCACTGAGATCACATTTCCCCTTTCTTTTGGTTGGTGTAAATATTAACTGAAGCTCCTACCCATATCTGCGGGATTTTATGCATTGCACCGCTGCCACACAATTGGCTGATTAGATAATTGCATGAAAATGTAGGTGAACAGGTGTTCCTAAAAAAGTGCTCAGTGAGTATATATGCATAAAGTGTTAGTTCACCCCAAAATGACAATTGTGTCATAATTTACCCACCATCATGTTGTTCTAAACCCATATTAATTTCTTTTTTTTTGTGGAACACAAAAGGAGATGTTAGGCAGAATGTAACTATTTACTTTTATTCCATTTTTATTCCACTCATTAAAGTGAATGGTGACTGAGGTGAACATTCTGCCCAACACTTAATTTTCTGTTCCTCAGAATACAGGTTTGAAACAATATGATGGTTTAGTCTGATTACAATAGTTTTTATTTTGAGTGAACTATTCTTTTTAGATACAAAGACTGAATATTTAGGCATCACTGCATACTGTAGGTGCATAACTGTAATTAAGCAACATGTCAGATCAATTCAATATTTGTCACATATATAATTTTAGTGTGTTAAAGTGCTGTAGGCAACAATTAGGGTGGGAGCAACAAACTGAACTGGAACACATAATAAACAATGAATCGTATTTTTAATTTTATAGAAATGAGTCTCTAAAGTCCACTACTCCAGAGTTCTGCCCAGAGATTCATAACATCTAGGACTCTAGAAGCCATGAAACTTTCAGAAAGATTGTTTTCCATTAACCTTTTATTGCTCTAGTAAAGAAAACCATTAAATAAAAATGACCACAGACAACAATCATTAGAAGAAGACGTTAACATAATTTACCGATTAAATTGATTACCAATTGATGATAACTAAAACTCCCAGAGAAACAAAGATTAACTATCTATAGCTATCAAAACCAAGCACTCACAGTATCTAGGTCTCTATTTTACTTGCCATCCACCCTTTGCATCTTAATGAGGACTCCTCAGCACATATGTAAGAATCTGTTTGGCACCAAAAACCAAAAACAACAAGCTTTATAGAATTAGCTGTTGAGCTTATGCCATGGTAGCTTGACAGCAACAGTGTGTAATGTAATCCTGTTATCTGTTCCAATCTTATCATCTGACGTCATTAATTGATGCAGTCCTGAATCAGACACCCTGGATAACAGATTACACACATATCCCCGATTTATGATAATTAGAAAGAACTGCTGCGATGTGTCACAAAACAATATAAAACAAGCCACACCAAATCTAATCAACAGAGGTGTTTGGAGTAACATAATAGGATAAAAGCACAAAATTAACTGACAGAGATATCAGATTATTTTTGTATTTTTTTGTATTTTTTTTTTGAAGGTTATTGGACCAATGTGGGGAAATCACCACATCCAAGACTAGTTCAGAGCCATAAATTAGACTTAAATGGGCTTAAATAGGCTACTGTCGACTCTTTTTATTTAAAGTAATTTAGGAAGTAAGTTGTTTGTAAAGAAAGACCATTTGAATCAAGCTGGGGTTACGTCATTGGGCAGCAAATGTTGCTTGCTTGTAACTGTTTTCAATGAGACTCAAAGGGGTTTCCCCTCAATGGGGCACTTATTGTTTTAGAGAGCCAAATTCTCCTTTAGGACACATTCAAATATCAGAAAATATGTTTGTCAAACAGGAGGCATTTGTAATCTAGAAAGTATTATGGTTTAAAACTGTTAATTTTTAAGGACTGGTATCTTCCCTTGCAACCTCTATGAAATCTTGATATAAAAAATTAAATAAAATCCTTATCCAGTAATCGTGATTGGTCCAGCCTGACAAGCACTGAAGAAATTAAAGGTACCACATGACAATGCCATGCATGAACTGCATCAATAACAATCTGGACAATAATTTACAACATAGTATTGACTCTGATAATAAACTTAAACAGCCACTGAATTGAAAATACACTGTGAAAAGTTAAAATACATTTTAAGGAATTTGATGCATTTAAAACACTGATATATACACTCACTGAGCACTTTATTAGGTACACCTGTACACCTACTTATTCATGCGATTATAATATCAGCTAATCGTGTGGCAGCAGTGCATTGCATAAAATCTTGCAGATATGGGTTAGGAGCTTTAGTTAATGTTCAAATCAACCATCAGAATGTGAAAAAAAAAAAAAATGATCTCAATGATTTAGACCGTGGCATGATTGTTGGTGCCAGATGGGCTGGTTTGAGTATTTCTGTAACTGCTGACCTCCTGGGATTTTCATGCACAACAGTCTCTAGTTTACTCAGAATGGTGCTAAAAACAAAAAACATCCTGTGAGCAACAGTGCTGAGGATGGAAATGCCTCGTTGATGAGAGGGGTCAATGGAGAATGACCAGACTGGTTTGAGCTGACAGAAAGGCTATGGTAACTCAGATAATGTAGGGCCATACAGCACGATTGCGAATGTGATATTGCTTATATACAACAGTTAGAAATAAAACAATGAGGAAAAACGAAGGACTGTCACAAAAAAACATGGAAGTACTTTCTTACGCCACAGGATCAGGATCTGCCATTGCTAGTTCAAAAGATGCGCCCAATCCTCCGTTACTAATTCGAAAACGTCACTTTAGAACTAGTAACTTGGGCTGTTTCTAACAATTTATGTAAGGAATAATTGACAACGGACTGTTGAATTATTGAAAAATAATGCACACCCGAGGTGGTAATGCGGTCACAAAGCACAGTGGAGTGACAGTTGCACCTCGGGTGTGCATTATTTTTCAATAATTCAACAGTCCGTTGTCAATTATTCCTTAAATAAATTGTTAGAAACAGCCAAAGTTACTAGTTCTAAAGTGACGTTTTCGAATTAGTAACGGTGTGTGCATGTGTTAGTGTGAGGGAGAGGAGGGAGATTTTCAACCGAAATTGAAATATATGTAGGATATTATAGACATTGTTTGACATTCTTAATCGATTTACTTTAACCAGTATCTTTGTTTATATGGTTATTTTGTTGTGGTAGCCTGTAGGTCTCTTTGAAATAACTGAAATAATTTGGCGAAGTGATATGGAACTGTTATGCGGTCAAGACCTGGAACTACTTCATAGCCCTGCGTTTACCTGAAAAATAATTGCACACCTTAGAACGTCCATCAACCAATCAGAATCAAGCATTCAACAGACCCGTGGTATAATGGAGAAACAAAGATGTGTGTTTGTGTTCGTGTGTGTTTGTGTTTGTGTTCGTGTGTGTGTGTTTGAGAGAGAGAAAGGGAGAGAGAGAGAGAGCGATTGAGCGATTACATGCATCTGTCATGCCTGGCAAGCAGAGATGCACAGTAAAGATATAGCTGTTTAAATCTATTCCACATCTTTAGTGTTAGTCAGCTGAAAATAATTTTCTCTGTTAAAAAATAGCTCTCTGAGCTGAGTTCTCCCTGAGTATTTTGTGGTAGCCAGTTTGTTTCTCTCCTCCTTCATGTTGAATGTTGTTTACATCTGAATTCTACTCCCATTGTGGAAACTCCGGTAGGTAAGCACCTTGTGCATGTGTGAATACTTTGTCTGTTGAGTCTCTCAGCTGTGATAAACCTTCATGCTGTATTTCGCAGTTGTAGTCTAGTAGTATACGAACGATAATGGAGTGAGAGGCAATTGCCGATGACTTCAAAGAAACCGCTCACTGACTGGCAGCGCTGACTGAAATGAACCAGTTTAACTCGCTTATAAAACATACAAATTGTCTTTTCTCGCCACCTGCTGGCTAAAATCTTTATTGTCACAGGGAAAAATTAAAAGATACATATCTAGCTTTTTACACATGTATGTTGCTCTTACATTGTTGTTTTAAATGCCACAAATAAAACTGGAGTGATACAAAGAGTGAAGCGTCTGACTACTGCTGTTCTCAGACATCAGCACTCAAGGAACATCTCTCGTAAAATCAGATTCGAGGACCGGAATAACTGTTGTATATTACTTCATCTAACATATCTAATATCTCTATCTCTAAACAACAAGGGATTTGGCCTCCAAATTTTCAAGTAATGAGACACCAAAATGTATCCTATTCATGGAACGTGACAGGAATATATGTCATTTTACAACAATGTAATTTTAGTTTCAGAGATTGTAAGTTCTCAATTTCAGAGGAGGTAACTTGTACTTATGGGAGCTCAGATTGTGATTAAAAATATCAGCTGTGCTATTGCTCTCAATATGCCTTGCGAGAATAATCTGTATTCTGCTCTGGGGTGCATTTCCCATACAATGATGTAACTTGCTGCTTTACCACCATTGTATGATGCATCCTTGGTGAAATAGCTAGGACTACTGTTTCCTGAAACCCTAGTAACTATGTTGCACATCCATAGTTCGAATCATGTTGGTTAAACAATATAGAGCTGTTGTTAATGTTACTCAGGGGGTGGAGTAATAACTTCTGCAAATATTAAATTATAATAGCTAATTTACACGTACACCAGAAAGCCGTTTAATGCGACAAAGTTGCTGAAGTCACGAAAGCGACATGCACTGTGTAAGGCAACAGATACATTGTGCTGCAATAGATAGGTTTCCCTCTACATCAGACGCTGGGATTCCCCCAGTGCACTTGAGCACATATGCATATGCACATTCTTCAAAAACATAAAAATGCTGCTTATGTATTAACACAAGTGCCGTGTTCTCCGACAGAATCCACGTATGATAAAGGCTGAATTCACGTTTGCATGACTTTTCAGAATGCCGGTTTTAGCAAAACCCCGGAATAAATCATTTTCTTAAATGCATGTAAATGTAGTCCAAGTCTTGACAGAATGAAATATATATATATATATATATATATATATATATATATATATATATATATATATATGGAATAAAAAATATTTAAGCCTCAGTGATGTCAAAGTATGTCTACAAAGCAAACTAACAAGAAACTGTGCTTCTACCCACAGGTTAACCACAGAGCTGTAGTTTCAACCACACAACTTTGCGATGCTGTTTGCGAATGTGCGTTGGAACTGTGGTTTCGGGAAAGACCAAATCGTTAAACTATGCTGGTAATAATGGAACTTGCTACCATAGTTGGTTAATGATGCTTTTGGGAAACGCACCCCTGCTTAGGGAAAATTTGTACCACCATTCATTAGTACCAATGCTAATACAATTAGCAATGCGTATCAGTTCCCTCTTATTTTCAATGAGGTGCCGACTGCTTAACAGGTAAAACTGTCTTTTATTTTGTGTGCATGTTATGTTTAGAATACATTAGGTTAATTGTAGGTTACATCACAGGCCTATTTTTTCTATCCTGTTTTCTTTTTTATTTGTTTTTATTTTATTTTTTTTACATCGTAACTGTTATTGGTTAACGTTCTTTACCGCACAGCTGTCATATTAGATCAATGGCTATTGCACGACAACACATCGTGAAATACACACAACTTTTCGGCGCATATTTGGCTTAGCCTACCTGTTAATTATTTTCAACAATGTACTGACTGTTTTAAGATGTTAAGTAACTTTTACTTGGTGAATTCCATTTAGAACAGGCTGGGTTGCTATATTGGTCCTACACTATTCATTCAATTGTTTTCAATAAATATGCCTGTTAAATATTCACTAACATTGATTCAGTGAATGTGTGTCATGTTCTATATTTAATGTACAATGGTCATAATGCAAGGCAAGCACGTCGCAGATAAATGGCCCTTTTCAGTGGAATTTAGCGTCGGATTTGGAAGAGATTAAGTATTTTAAATGGGTCACATTTTTTTTGAATGTTTTATGATGGTTGGTTTCTTTTTAGACTAGTCAACTAATCGACTTCAAAATATTCGTTTAAAGTCAGTGAAATTAGTCATTCCGCACATCCCTACCATAGATACGTAGGTTTATTCTCTTCTTTTCTTTGCCCTGCTTTATAAGGGTCTAGTTGTTCTTGCTGTCCTTAAATGGCACGTCTGATGAGGGATGTTTGCCTGTGTTCAAGGTCGCAGTCTAAATGTGGTCTCTTTACAGACGTTCACGCTTTAGTAATTAGAAAGAAATATGGCTGCTCTCTTCCAAGTTTGCAGAGAAAGATGTGCGGTGACTGGCCTACTTCTACGGACACGAGGAGCACACTCTGTTCTTAATAACCATGAATAAAACACAGGAACGACTGGAGACGAGAACAGGGAAGACCAACTGTGCTTCATCTCTCCTTTATTCTTTCATTTCCTTCCTTTATTTCAGCCTAATACTCCCCTAATACTCTTTCTCTTTCATTTAAACTCTTTCTTCCATTTTAATCACTAGATTTCTTTACTCACACAAAAACATTTTATGGCTTTTTGAATTTTTGTTTGTGTGGACCCCTTCAGAGACACTTTAAAGGGATAGTTCACCCAAAAATGAAAATTCAGTAACTGTTTACTCACCCCTGTTTTATTATTACCCCATATGATTTTCTTGCTTTTTATTAACACAAAGGGAGTAATTGTGAAAAGAAATTTGTTTTGTTTATGGTGACCACCTCTTCAAGCTTCAAAAGGACACTAAAGTAAAATTCATAAGTCTAATAAATTATTCCATGAGACTCATGATTGTTATGAATGCATACGATAAGGTTTGGTGTAAACCAAACCTAAATCTAATGTTTTATTTAGTAAAAATGCTCACTGACCGTTATTCTCCTGTGCGTTCATGAGTCTGCACGCGAGCTTTAGAGCTCTTTCCATGAGAGCAACAGTAGTTATGCAGCACACGCGAGATGGGGCATTCGAGTGAAAACTCGCTATGTTTCGCTTCAACAGGACCACCAGTGATATTAACAACAGAAAACACAACATAGCGTCACACAAACCAGAGAACAGAACTTACAATCATGTCTGAAGAGTTTGTAGTGGATAGATGCATTTCCATGTCCTGCCTGATTTGTTTGAAACAGAGTCCTCCATTAAACAGAGAGATGGGTCTGAAGATAGCTATAGTCACACCATGTCCTTCTCAGACGCCAAACGAAACACAGTAAAAGTTATCTTTTCTATGTTAATCAGTGTTTTTGTCCTAAGCAGCTGCAACAAGCAACGGGACATTCTGTCGATCGCTTGGTTTCTATATTTGGCATCGCTATGAACTGGCATCGGTCCACGACTGCTTTTGGGTCCTTGAATAAGGTATAACGTGTGAATAAGGGCAGTTGGTGAGCAATTCTTGAGCAGAGTCTCAAAAACTATGTTGTGTTATCTGTTGTTAATATCGCTGGTGGTCCTGTTGAAGCAGTCCTGTTGAAGCGGTCCCAAAATGAGTTTTTGCTTGAATGCCCTATCTCACGCATATTGCATAACTACTGCTGCTCTCGAGCAAGGAGCTCTAAAGCTTGCGTGCAGATTCATGAACGTGTTCAGAAGAATAACTGTCAGTGAACATTTTTACTAAATAATACATTCAATTTTGCTTGGTTTTGCACCAAACTTATCATACACTTTCATAACAATCATGAGTCTCATGGGATAATTTATTAGACTTCTGAATTAAAATATTAATATAACACAGGGTGAGTAAACAATGGCTGAATTTTCATTTCTGAGTGAACTAATCCTTTAATGGTGCTTTTGTTTGTTTGTTTTTGGTATCATTTTGGAGCTTGACAGTCCCAGTCCTCATTCCCTTTTATTATATGGAGTGGTCAGAATTTATTTATTTTTTATTCACCTTTCGTAATCCACTGAAGAAACAAAGTCATATGGGCTTGGAATGAAATGTGGATGATGAAAGAAATTTCATTTTTGGGGTGAACTATTCCTTTAATGACAGTACTGGATTGATTGACTCTCCCCTCTTCTGGTGCTTAGGGTGTCCAGTGAATGGCACTGGGCAGTCTGCATGACATATCAACTTTCAAACACTGAAAGGAGGAATGAAGGAGAGGTCAGGAAGTAGGCGACAGGATGTGTGGCGAATAACTCAGCTTGCTTAGTTCCTGAATATGTTTGAGTTGGTGAGCAGAATGCTAAACTTGTGAGTATGAGTATGCAATAGAACAAAATGAAAAACTGATTTATTATTATTTAACAGAAATAGAGAGGATGGAGGCAATACATAACCAAATCAAACTGGGGATTAGGGCACAACTGGAGATCAGGTTTCTAATATAAAAAAATAATAGGGATGTCAGTCCCTTTGCAAAACAATCAGCTTTAGATAGGGTTAGTTATGAAAGAGAACAAAAGAGAAAAAGAAAGATATGAAAGTATGTTTAATCAAATCTTGAAAGCAGCCAACAATGCAAAAGTAGAATGTTTAACTCCCTTTGACGCATACACACGTCCACACTAAGCATGTAATGATACACAAATTTCATGATACGATACGATACGATGCATAGACTCACAATACAATACAATATGAGCACCCACAAATGTTCCGTTCAAACTTATTCAAGGATTCGACATAAATGTCTTTTAAATCATAAATGCCACGAAAGTGTCTTACATTGGCAACAAAATGCAAAGCTCTAAGTAACTTCAACGACAGTACTGCATTTATTTTGTTTTATTGTTGAGAAAAACTAATATGAACTCACAATTGTCATGTTTTTCTTGAGAAAATACATTTGTCTACAATCTAGTCATTTATATTTGTATAGAACATTTCACATTACGCATAGTTTTACAGAAAAAAAGCAGCTTTATAGAAAATCATGCCTTGTTGTCTGAAAACCCCGAAGTGAATGTAGCAAGGAAAAAACTCCTTTCAAAGTTATTTAGTGGTAAAAATAATAATAATTGAAAAAAAAAAAAAAAAAAAACTTCAAGAACCTGACCTCTTGTTTATGATATATGTACATAATCCAATATTTTTTAGTCGCTTGAGCAAAAACGATTGGCACACGTAATTTTGTTTTTGCCCTCTTCCCCGTTTCACTTTGCATGCAAACTTTACTGCTGACATTACTGGCTTATAACACGTGCGCAAGTGTAGTTCTCAAAGCTGTTTACATTTCGAAGTCAAAAGCAGATAATTATAAGTCACATGTAATCGCAGGTTTTTTATGTTGTCGGTTTCTTGAATAAGGTGTTTTTTGATAGTTATAACTTATTAGCGTCTTGCTGTGCATGTCATGCTCAGTGTCGTCTGGGAGAGGCAGCTGTTAAACTTACTGCTTCTGTTTCTGCCTCAGAAATATACCGATTTGTGTGGTGATGTCTGTGTAAATAAAACAAAATTTTTAATGTACTGTAGCACCGGGATATGACACCATTGTTTGGCAAATTCGACAAGCTGTACTTCTACAATAGAATCTACTTGCCATCGATCTTCTCGCTTATGTACTGTAAATGTGTTGCTCTGTTGTCCTGTGAGCGCTCAGGGCCACCTCTCCGGGGAGGAGACTGTTCTGCAGCTCTCAATTTTGCGCTGCTTGGTTTTAATGACACTGTAATGTGTTTGTTTATGTATCGTACAATACATATGGTGTTGTACAGTGAGCATTGTATAGTACAATACAATACGATATAATATTATTTTATACTCCTAGTCCACACACATCCAATAGCTCTGTTCCAAAATGCCTTGATGTCTACTGTCTACATAGGCACCCACTCCCAAGGCCACATCCACAATAATATTCACTTTTGGTTGAAAACGCATTGATTTTGCCACGTTGAGGCCTCTCATCCACACTGGAATGCGTTTTCCTCCACCGAAAACAGAGACTTTCAAAAATGCTCTCTAGTACATAGAATTTCTAAACATACTTTGGAAACAGACACATGAATCTCAACATGAAAGAGTAGTGCTCTTTCCTCACTTATTCAGTATTTTTTATATAGTGGCTACCAGTGAGTACTTTATGTCAGCAAGAAGTAAACGAAATGATTGAGTGAATTTTGACACAGAGAGAAACAGTACTGGAGTTTGAGGAATCAACTTCTCATTTGGCCGTAATACATGGCTAAATTTGTATTGTAAAAAATTATATTCTGATGCTCAATGACGATGTAAGAGAAGTGAGCAAATCAAATGACATATACAGTAAACTATTCACTAAGAACATCTGTTTGTGACTCATGTTTTCTTACAGCTCTCACTTAACTACAAGTTTATCTAGGACACATAAAGGATTTTCTCAGAACTCATGTGGTAGCAGATATGTAGAAAATCTGAAAACATGTGGAACAAAATCACAATATGTCCATTATTACGAGTTCTTCATGATATCGGATCAACGTGTCTCCATGTGTTTGGTGCGGTTTGGTCAAGTGCAGTTTCACATAGAGACGGAGACTGGCTCAAGTGATACGATTTGATCACAAATATAGACTCAAAATCAGTTGTCACCTTATTGTGAAAAGGACAAGCATGTATTTTTAATAAAAAGAATGCAAAATATGGTTTCATATTATTAATAGAAATATTTATGGCCATTAATCATGCAGTTTTGGACATGTTGTCAAAGGATGGGCTTACTGTTTAAGACTTTGAAAACCCCTGGCCTAAAGGCCCGGGTATACTTAGTTTTTCTACGTTCCTCGTTGCTTTTCAAATACTCTTTTGTCTGCGAGCGAATACGAACACAGCCGTCTACAAGAACACTTTCAATAATTTTTCAACAATGGATAAAAGTTTACTGTTTGTGCATGTTTTTTGCCACCACTTCCATGTGTGACGTAAGGATTGGTCAACAGGCATAAAAATATGGTATATAGTACACAAATACTGGGTAAAAAAGTACATTTCTTAATTAGATTTAACAATTTTTATCTATACTTTTTGGTATTGAAGAAATATAAGTACCTATTTCTAAACAAAGTACAGTATCTATAGTTGACTTTGACATTTCCCTCACTTCATCCGCCATACTTTCGAAATGCATTCTGGGATTTTGCTATTTCTTAGAAGGCAGCACAATTATCCTGCCTACCTTTTGGAACAAACTTCATGGCATGGTGTATGTCTATGATGCCTTAAAATGGCATCTAGGTAGGCAGCTCACTAGGTTTCGGAGCAAATCTATGCATTCTCTCCCTCTTTCACACTTTGGTTAAAGGAAAACTCTTAATGATACAGAGCAGGCTAAATCTGCCAAATCAATCATCCCCCCACCTCAGTTCACAAACATGCACACACACACTGCCCTTTTCAATTTGCTGTCCCAGCAGTCCCTCTGTGTTGTCAACCTTGACTTATTTTGAACAGGTCAGAAGCAGAGTAAGGTTCCCTTCACTACTCATTTACATTTCAGGGGAGGAGGAGAGAGACTTGAGATGGGGAGATGGGAAGGAGAGGAAAATAATGAGAAGTATCCAGGAACAACAAAAAGAAATGTAACTGTTTGAAAAAGACATCTGTCTATGTAACTTACATTCCCTATCTGTCACTCACTCAATGTTGTGTCGATGTAGTGACACTAGGGGTCACCCTTGGGAGCCCCGAACACCTCTGATCTTTGAAAAATGCGCATGCCACTCCCCTGGACATACGGTATAAAAGGAGCTGGCTCACAACCACTCATTCAGATTTTCTCTTCAGAGCTGAGCGGTTGTGTTCAATGAGCTGAATTACTCTGCCGATCCATTCACCTCGAAAAGCTGTTGGATTTACAGTGCATTACAGCAGCTTCTCCCCCTCTTGCACTGGTGAAGTGCAGAGAACGCCCCTGGGCGCTTCAGCAGCTAAAAGAGTATATTCTTCCTACTGAAAGAGTATATTTTCCCTTCTAAAAGAGTGGCATTAACGGAGAGCGTCTTTTTAAAGATGCCTCTCCGTTTGTGTGTATTTCCTGGTTGCGGTCATTACCTCTCCGCTTCCGATGGCCACGGTCGCGGTCTTACGTGCTTGGGCGCTGCCCACGCGGAGACAGTGTTCGTGGACGGGTCATGTTCTCACTGCAAGAGCGTGACCATGGCAACGTTGCGGTCGCGGTTTTTCCTTCGTTAGAGGGAAAGACCACCCCAGCAGCTCCCCGCCTTGGTCCTTCTACCTACGGGATTGAAGCCACATCGGTTAGCACTGGGGGCGATTTGGGGACCCCAATGGGAGCCACTCCACCGGGTAACTCCCCACGGACCTCCCATTCCCCAGTACGCTCGTTTGCCCCGCTGGGATGAGACCGCCGGCTCGTCTCAGAGCGAGTTCACGATCTCGTTTCGCCGCTCGCGAAGTGGATGAGCTTTCAAAATTGCAGCATCGGAGAGCGGGCTGTCCAGTCTGATGCTGAGGACTCGACTGGGCTCCCACCTTCGGGTGCGATCGCCCAGTCACAATTCAGTTTGCCAGGTACTCGCCCAGGTTCAACAGCGTCCGCTTCACTTCGGTGAAAGGCGAGAACGCTGCTGCCTTTCACGCCTGTTTCTCCAGCCGAGATGAAGAAAGGGTTTTACAGTCCCACTTCATCGTACCTATAAAAGGAGGTGGGTTGTGGCCAATCTTGGACCTGCGAGTTCTGAACCGGGCCTTGCACAGACTCCCGTTCAA